>NC_086323.1:201359887-201659887 GCF_036172605.1 Pelobates fuscus
TTCCTTCAGCGTGTGCCCTGCACAACCCTGCCAGCGTGCTTTGACAGTTGCCACTCATATCTGGTGTCTCTTTAGCGTGCTTTTACAAAGAAAAAAGGTTTCCAGTGTAAGCTAATAGCAGCCAGTCAGTGTCCTTCAAGCGGCTCTGTCAGGCCTTCCTTCAGCGTGTGCCCTGCACAACCCTGCCAGCGTGCTTTGACAGTTGCCAATCATATCTGGTGTCTCTTTAGCGTGCTTTTACAAAGAAAAAAGGTTTCCAGTGTAAGCTAATAGCAGCCAGTCAGTGTCCTTCAAGCGGCTCTGTCAGGCCTTCCTTCAGCGTGTGCCCTGCACAACCCTGCCAGCGTGCTTTGACAGTTGCCAATCATATCTGCTGTCTCTTTAGCGTGCTTTTACAAAGAAAAAAGGTTTCCAGTGTAAGCTAATAGCAGCCAGTCAGTGTCCTTCAAGCGGCTCTGTCAGGCCTTCCTTCAGCGTGTGCCCTGCACAACCCTGCCAGCGTGCTTTGACAGTTGCCAATCATATCTGGTGTCTCTTTAGCGTGCTTTTACAAAGAAAAAAGGTTTCCAGTGTAAGCTAATAGCAGCCAGTCAGTGTCCTTCAAGCGGCTCTGTCAGGCCTTCCTTCAGCGTGTGCCCTGCACAACCCTGCCAGCGTGCTTTGACAGTTGCCAATCATATCTGGTGTCTCTTTAGCGTGCTTTTACAAAGAAAAAAGGTTTCCAGTGTAAGCTAATAGCAGCCAGTCAGTGTCCTTCAAGCGGCTCTGTCAGGACTTCCTTCAGCGTGTGCCCTGCACAACACTGCCAGCGTGCTTTGACAGTTGCCAATCATATCTGGTGTCTCTTTAGCGTGCTTTTACAAAGAAAAAAGGTTTCCAGTGTAAGCTAATAGCAGCCAGTCAGTGTCCTTCAAGCGGCTCTGTCAGGCCTTCCTTCAGCGTGTGCCCTGCACAACCCTGCCAGCGTGCTTTGACAGTTGCCAATCATATCTGGTGTCTCTATAGCGTGCTTTTACAAAGAAAAAAGGTTTCCAGTGTAAGCTAATAGCAGCCAGTCAGTGTCCTTCAAGCGGCTCTGTCAGGCCTTCCTTCGGCGTGTGCCCTGCACAACCCTGCCAGCGTGCTTTGACAGTTGCCAATCATATCTGCTGTCTCTTTAGCGTGCTTTTACAAAGAAAAAAGGTTTCCAGTGTAAGCTAATAGCAGCCAGTCAGTGTCCTTCAAGCGGCTCTGTCAGGCCTTCCTTCAGCGTGTGCCCTGCACAACCCTGCCAGCGTACTTTGACAGTTGCCAATCATATCTGGTGTCTCTATAGCGTGCTTTTACAAAGAAAAAAGGTTTCCAGTGTAAGCTAATAGCAGCCAGTCAGTGTCCTTCAAGCTGCTCTGTCAGGCCTTCCTTCAGCGTGTGCCCTGCACAACACTGCCAGCTTGCTTTGACAGTTGCCAATCATATCTGGTGTCTCTTTAGCGTGCTTTTACAAAGAAAAAAGATTTCCAGTGTAAGCTAATAGCAGCCAGTCAGTGTCCTTCAAGCGGCTCTGTCAGGCCTTCCTTCAGCGTGTGCCCTGCACAACCCTGCCAGCGTGCTTTGACAGTTGCCAATCATATCTGGTGTCTCTTTAGCGTGCTTTTACAAAGAAAAAAGGTTTCCAGTGTAAGCTAATAGCAGCCAGTCAGTGTCCTTCAAGCGGCTCTGTCAGGCCTTCCTTCAGCGTGTGCCCTGCACAACCCTGCCAGCGTGCTTTGACAGTTGCCAATCATATCTGCTGTCTCTTTAGCGTGCTTTTACAAAGAAAAAAGGTTTCCAGTGTAAGCTAATAGCAGCCAGTCAGTGTCCTTCAAGCGGCTCTGTCAGGCCTTCCTTCAGCGTGTGCCCTGCACAACCCTGCCAGCGTACTTTGACAGTTGCCAATCATATCTGGTGTCTCTATAGCGTGCTTTTACAAAGAAAAAAGGTTTCCAGTGTAAGCTAATAGCAGCCAGTCAGTGTCCTTCAAGCGGCTCTGTCAGGCCTTCCTTCAGCGTGTGCCCTGCACAACCCTGCCAGCGTGCTTTGACAGTTGCCAATCATATCTGGTGTCTCTTTAGCGTGCTTTTACAAAGAAAAAAGGTTTCCAGTGTAAGCTAATAGCAGCCAGTCAGTGTCCTTCAAGCGGCTCTGTCAGGCCTTCCTTCAGCGTGTGCCCTGCACAACCCTGCCAGCGTGCTTTGACAGTTGCCAATCATATCTGGTGTCTCTTTAGCGTGCTTTTACAAAGAAAAAAGGTTTCCAGTGTAAGCTAATAGCAGCCAGTCAGTGTCCTTCAAGCGGCTCTGTCAGGCCTTCCTTCAGCGTGTGCCCTGCACAACCCTGCCAGCGTGCTTTGACAGTTACCAATCATATCTGGTGTCTCTTTAGCGTGCTTTTACAAAGAAAAAAGGTTTCCAGTGTAAGCTAATAGCAGCCAGTCAGTGTCCTTCAAGCGGCTCTGTCAGGCCTTCCTTCAGCGTGTGCCCTGCACAACCCTGCCAGCGTACTTTGACAGTTGCCAATCATATCTGGTGTCTCTATAGCGTGCTTTTACAAAGAAAAAAGGTTTCCAGTGTAAGCTAATAGCAGCCAGTCAGTGTCCTTCAAGCGGCTCTGTCAGGCCTTCCTTCAGCGTGTGCCCTGCACAACCCTGCCAGCGTGCTTTGACAGTTGCCAATCATATCTGGTGTCTCTTTAGCGTGCTTTTACAAAGAAAAAAGGTTTCCAGTGTAAGCTAATAGCAGCCAGTCAGTGTCCTTCAAGCGGCTCTGTCAGGCCTTCCTTCAGCGTGTGCCCTGCACAACCCTGCCAGCGTGCTTTGACAGTTGCCAATCATATCTGCTGTCTCTTTAGCATGCTTTTACAAAGAAAAAAGGTTTCCAGTGTAAGCTAATAGCAGCCAGTCAGTGTCCTTCAAGCGGCTCTGTCAGGCCTTCCTTCAGCGTGTGCCCTGCACAACCCTGCCAGCGTACTTTGACAGTTGCCAATCATATCTTGTGTCTCTATAGCGTGCTTTTACAAAGAAAAAAGGTTTCCAGTGTAAGCTAATAGCAGCCAGTCAGTGTCCTTCAAGCGGCTCTGTCAGGCCTTCCTTCAGCGTGTGCCCTGCACAACCCTGCCAGCGTGCTTTGACAGTTGCCAATCATATCTGGTGTCTCTTTAGCGTGCTTTTACAAAGAAAAAAGGTTTCCAGTGTAAGCTAATAGCAGCCAGTCAGTGTCCTTCAAGCGGCTCTGTCAGGCCTTCCTTCAGCGTGTGCCCTGCACAACCCTGCCAGCGTGCTTTGACAGTTGCCAATCATATCTGGTGTCTCTTTAGCGTGCTTTTACAAAGAAAAAAGGTTTCCAGTGTAAGCTAATAGCAGCCAGTCAGTGTCCTTCAAGCGGCTCTGTCAGGCCTTCCTTCAGCGTGTGCCCTGCACAGCCCTGCCAGCGTGCTTTGACAGTTGCCAATCATATCTGGTGTCTCTTTAGCGTGCTTTTACAAAGAAAAAAGGTTTCCAGTGTAAGCTAATAGCAGCCAGTCAGTGTCCTTCAAGCGGCTCTGTCAGGCCTTCCTTCAGCGTGTGCCCTGCACAACCCTGCCAGCGTGCTTTGACAGTTGCCAATCATATCTGCTGTCTCTTTAGCGTGCTTTTACAAAAAAAAAGGTTTCCAGTGTAAGCTAATAGCAGCCAGTCAGTGTCCTTCAAGCGGCTCTGTCAGGCCTTCCTTCAGCGTGTGCCCTGCACAACCCTGCCAGCGTACTTTGACAGTTGCCAATCATATCTGGTGTCTCTATAGCGTGCTTTTACAAAGAAAAAAGGTTTCCAGTGTAAGCTAATAGCAGCCAGTCAGTGTCCTTCAAGCGGCTCTGTCAGGCCTTCCTTCAGCGTGTGCCCTGCACAACCCTGCCAGCGTGCTTTGACAGTTGCCAATCATATCTGGTGTCTCTTTAGCGTGCTTTTACAAAGAAAAAAGGTTTCCAGTGTAAGCTAATAGCAGCCAGTCAGTGTCCTTCAAGCGGCTCTGTCAGGCCTTCCATCAGTGTGTGCCCTGCACAACCCTGCCAGCGTGCTTTGACAGTTGCCAATCATATCTGGTGTCTCTTTAGCGTGCTTTTACAAAGAAAAAAGGTTTCCAGTGTAAGCTAATAGCAGCCAGTCAGTGTCCTTCAAGCGGCTCTGTCAGGCCTGCCTTCAGCGTGTGCCCTGCACAACCCTGCCAGCGTGCTTTGACAGTTGCCAATCATATATTGTGTCTCTTTAGCGTGCTTTTACAAAGAAAAAAGGTTTCCAGTGTAAGCTAATAGCAGCCAGTCAGTGTCCTTCAAGCGACTCTGTCAGGCCTTCCTTCAGCGTGTGCCCTGCACAACCCTGCCAGCGTACTTTGACAGTTGCCAATCATATCTGGTGTCTCTATAGCGTGCTTTTACAAAGAAAAAAGGTTTCCAGTGTAAGCTAATAGCAGCCAGTCAGTGTCCTTCAAGCGGCTCTGTCAGGCCTTCCTTCAGCGTGTGCCCTGCACAACACTGCCAGCGTGCTTTGACAGTTGCCAATCATATCTGGTGTCTCTTTAGCGTGCTTTTACAAAGAAAAAAGGTTTCCAGTGTAAGCTAATAGCAGCCAGTCAGTGTCCTTCAAGCGGCTCTGTCAGGTCTTCCTTCAGCGTGTGCCCTGCACAACCCTGCCAGCGTGCTTTGACAGTTGCCAATCATATCTGCTGTCTCTTTAGCGTGCTTTTACAAAGAAAAAAGGTTTCCAGTGTAAGCTAATAGCAGCCAGTCAGTGTCCTTCAAGCGGCTCTGTCAGGCCTTCCTTCAGCGTGTGCCCTGCACAACCCTGCCAGCGTGCTTTGACAGTTGCCAATCATATCTGGTGTCTCTTTAGCGTGCTTTTACAAAGAAAAAAGGTTTCCAGTGTAAGCTAATAGCAGCCAGTCAGTGTCCTTCAAGCGGCTCTGTCAGGCCTTCCTTCAGCGTGTGCCCTGCACAACCCTGCCAGCGTGCTTTGACAGTTGCCAATCATATCTGGTGTCTCTATAGCGTGCTTTTACAAAGAAAAAAGGTTTCCAGTGTAAGCTAATAGCAGCCAGTCAGTGTCCTTCAAGCGGCTCTGTCAGGCCTTCCTTCAGCGTGTGCACTGCACAACCCTGCCAGCGTACTTTGACAGTTGCCAATCATATCTGGTGTCTCTATAGCGTGCTTTTACAAAGAAAAAAGGTTTCCAGTGTAAGCTAATAGCAGCCAGTCAGTGTCCTTCAAGCTGCTCTGTCAGGCCTTCCTTCAGCGTGTGCCCTGCACAACACTGCCAGCTTGCTGTGACAGTTGCCAATCATATCTGGTGTCTCTTTAGCGTGCTTTTACAAAGAAAAAAGGTTTCCAGTGTAAGCTAATAGCAGCCAGTCAGTGTCCTTCAAGCGGCTCTGTCAGGCCTTCCTTCAGCGTGTGCCCTGCACAACCCTGCCAGCGTGCTTTGACAGTTGCCAATCATATCTGGTGTCTCTTTAGCGTGCTTTTACAAAGAAAAAAGGTTTCCAGTGTAAGCTAATAGCAGCCAGTCAGTGTCCTTCAAGCGGCTCTGTCAGGCCTTCCTTCAGCGTGTGCCCTGCACAACCCTGCCAGCGTGCTTTGACAGTTGCCAATCATATCTGCTGTCTCTTTAGCGTGCTTTTACAAAGAAAAAAGGTTTCCAGTGTAAGCTAATAGCAGCCAGTCAGTGTCCTTCAAGCGGCTCTGTCAGGCCTTCCTTCAGCGTGTGCCCTGCACAACCCTGCCAGCGTGCTTTGACAGTTGCCAATCATATCTGGTGTCTCTTTAGCGTGCTTTTACAAAGAAAAAAGGTTTCCAGTGTAAGCTAATAGCAGCCAGTCAGTGTCCTTCAAGCGGCTCTGTCAGGCCTTCCTTCAGCGTGTGCCCTGCACAACCCTGCCAGCGTGCTTTGACAGTTGCCAATCATATCTGGTGTCTCTTTAGCCTGCTTTTACAAAGAAAAAAGGTTTCCAGTGTAAGCTAATAGCAGCCAGTCAGTGTCCTTCAAGCGGCTCTGTCAGGCCTTCCTTCAGCGTGTGCCCTGCACAACCCTGCCAGCGTGCTTTGACAGTTGCCAATCATATCTGGTGTCTCTCTAGCCTGCTTTTACAAAGAAAAAAGGTTTCCAGTGTAAGCTAATAGCAGCCAGTCAGTGTCCTTCAAGCGGCTCTGTCAGGCCTTCCTTCAGCGTGTGCCCTGCACAACCCTGCCAGCGTACTTTGACAGTTGCCAATCATATCTGGTGTCTCTATAGCGTGCTTTTACAAAGAAAAAAGGTTTCCAGTGTAAGCTAATAGCAGCCAGTCAGTGTCCTTCAAGCGGCTCTGTCAGGCCTTCCTTCAGCGTGTGCCCTGCACAACCCTGCCAGCGTGCTTTGACAGTTGCCAATCATATCTGGTGTCTCTTTAGCGTGCTTTTACAAAGAAAAAAGGTTTCCAGTGTAAGCTAATAGCAGCCAGTCAGTGTCCTTCAAGCGGCTCTGTCAGGCCTTCCTTCAGCGTGTGCCCTGCACAACCCTGCCAGCGTGCTTTGACAGTTGCCAATCATATCTGGTGTCTCTTTAGCGTGCTTTTACAAAGAAAAAAGGTTTCCAGTGTAAGCTAATAGCAGCCAGTCAGTGTCCTTCAAGCGGCTCTGTCAGGCCTTCCTTCAGCGTGTGCCCTGCATAACCCTGCCAGCGTACTTTGACAGTTGCCAATCATATCTGGTGTCTCTATAGCGTGCTTTTACAAAGAAAAAAGGTTTCCAGTGTAAGCTAATAGCAGCCAGTCAGTGTCCTTCAAGCGGCTCTGTCAGGCCTTCCTTCAGCGTGTGCCCTGCACAACCCTGCCAGCGTGCTTTGACAGTTGCCAATCATATCTGGTGTCTCTATAGCGTGCTTTTACAAAGAAAAAAGGTTTCCAGTGTAAGCTAATAGCAGCCAGTCAGTGTCCTTCAAGCGGCTCTGTCAGGCCTTCCTTCGGCGTGTGCCCTGCACAACCCTGCCAGCGTGCTTTGACAGTTGCCAATCATATCTGCTGTCTCTTTAGCGTGCTTTTACAAAGAAAAAAGGTTTCCAGTGTAAGCTAATAGCAGCCAGTCAGTGTCCTTCAAGCGGCTCTGTCAGGCCTTCCTTCAGCGTGTGCCCTGCACAACCCTGCCAGCGTGCTTTGACAGTTGCCAATCATATCTGGTGTCTCTTTAGCGTGCTTTTACAAAGAAAAAAGGTTTCCAGTGTAAGCTAATAGCAGCCAGTCAGTGTCCTTCAAGCGGCTCTGTCAGGCCTTCCTTCAGCGTGTGCCCTGCACAACCCTGCCAGCGTGCTTTGACAGTTGCCAATCATATCTGGTGTCTCTATAGCGTGCTTTTACAAAGAAAAAAGGTTTCCAGTGTAAGCTAATAGCAGCCAGTCAGTGTCCTTCAAGCGGCTCTGTCAGGCCTTCCTTCAGCGTGTGCCCTGCACAACCCTGCCAGCGTGCTTTGACAGTTGCCAATCATATCTGGTGTCTCTTTAGCGTGCTTTTACAAAGAAAAAAGGTTTCCAGTGTAAGCTAATAGCAGCCAGTCAGTGTCCTTCAAGCGGCTCTGTCAGGCCTTCCATCAGTGTGTGCCCTGCACAACCCTGCCAGCGTGCTTTGACAGTTGCCAATCATATCTGGTGTCTCTTTAGCGTGCTTTTACAAAGAAAAAAGGTTTCCAGTGTAAGCTAATAGCAGCCAGTCAGTGTCCTTCAAGCGGCTCTGTCAGGCCTGCCTTCAGCGTGTGCCCTGCACAACCCTGCCAGCGTGCTTTGACAGTTGCCAATCATATATTGTGTCTCTTTAGCGTGCTTTTACAAAGAAAAAAGGTTTCCAGTGTAAGCTAATAGCAGCCAGTCAGTGTCCTTCAAGCGGCTCTGTCAGGCCTTCCTTCAGCGTGTGCCCTGCACAACCCTGCCAGCGTACTTTGACAGTTGCCAATCATATCTGGTGTCTCTATAGCGTGCTTTTACAAAGAAAAAAGGTTTCCAGTGTAAGCTAATAGCAGCCAGTCAGTGTCCTTCAAGCGGCTCTGTCAGGCCTTCCTTCAGCGTGTGCCCTGCACAACACTGCCAGCGTGCTTTGACAGTTGCCAATCATATCTGGTGTCTCTTTAGCGTGCTTTTACAAAGAAAAAAGGTTTCCAGTGTAAGCTAATAGCAGCCAGTCAGTGTCCTTCAAGCGGCTCTGTCAGGTCTTCCTTCAGCGTGTGCCCTGCACAACCCTGCCAGCGTGCTTTGACAGTTGCCAATCATATCTGCTGTCTCTTTAGCGTGCTTTTACAAAGAAAAAAGGTTTCCAGTGTAAGCTAATAGCAGCCAGTCAGTGTCCTTCAAGCGGCTCTGTCAGGCCTTCCTTCAGCGTGTGCCCTGCACAACCCTGCCAGCGTGCTTTGACAGTTGCCAATCATATCTGGTGTCTCTTTAGCGTGCTTTTACAAAGAAAAAAGGTTTCCAGTGTAAGCTAATAGCAGCCAGTCAGTGTCCTTCAAGCGGCTCTGTCAGGCCTTCCTTCAGCGTGTGCCCTGCACAACCCTGCCAGCGTGCTTTGACAGTTGCCAATCATATCTGGTGTCTCTATAGCGTGCTTTTACAAAGAAAAAAGGTTTCCAGTGTAAGCTAATAGCAGCCAGTCAGTGTCCTTCAAGCGGCTCTGTCAGGCCTTCCTTCAGCGTGTGCACTGCACAACCCTGCCAGCGTACTTTGACAGTTGCCAATCATATCTGGTGTCTCTATAGCGTGCTTTTACAAAGAAAAAAGGTTTCCAGTGTAAGCTAATAGCAGCCAGTCAGTGTCCTTCAAGCTGCTCTGTCAGGCCTTCCTTCAGCGTGTGCCCTGCACAACACTGCCAGCTTGCTGTGACAGTTGCCAATCATATCTGGTGTCTCTTTAGCGTGCTTTTACAAAGAAAAAAGGTTTCCAGTGTAAGCTAATAGCAGCCAGTCAGTGTCCTTCAAGCGGCTCTGTCAGGCCTTCCTTCAGCGTGTGCCCTGCACAACCCTGCCAGCGTGCTTTGACAGTTGCCAATCATATCTGGTGTCTCTTTAGCGTGCTTTTACAAAGAAAAAAGGTTTCCAGTGTAAGCTAATAGCAGCCAGTCAGTGTCCTTCAAGCGGCTCTGTCAGGCCTTCCTTCAGCGTGTGCCCTGCACAACCCTGCCAGCGTGCTTTGACAGTTGCCAATCATATCTGCTGTCTCTTTAGCGTGCTTTTACAAAGAAAAAAGGTTTCCAGTGTAAGCTAATAGCAGCCAGTCAGTGTCCTTCAAGCGGCTCTGTCAGGCCTTCCTTCAGCGTGTGCCCTGCACAACCCTGCCAGCGTGCTTTGACAGTTGCCAATCATATCTGGTGTCTCTTTAGCGTGCTTTTACAAAGAAAAAAGGTTTCCAGTGTAAGCTAATAGCAGCCAGTCAGTGTCCTTCAAGCGGCTCTGTCAGGCCTTCCTTCAGCGTGTGCCCTGCACAACCCTGCCAGCGTGCTTTGACAGTTGCCAATCATATCTGGTGTCTCTTTAGCCTGCTTTTACAAAGAAAAAAGGTTTCCAGTGTAAGCTAATAGCAGCCAGTCAGTGTCCTTCAAGCGGCTCTGTCAGGCCTTCCTTCAGCGTGTGCCCTGCACAACCCTGCCAGCGTGCTTTGACAGTTGCCAATCATATCTGGTGTCTCTTTAGCCTGCTTTTACAAAGAAAAAAGGTTTCCAGTGTAAGCTAATAGCAGCCAGTCAGTGTCCTTCAAGCGGCTCTGTCAGGCCTTCCTTCAGCGTGTGCCCTGCACAACCCTGCCAGCGTACTTTGACAGTTGCCAATCATATCTGGTGTCTCTATAGCGTGCTTTTACAAAGAAAAAAGGTTTCCAGTGTAAGCTAATAGCAGCCAGTCAGTGTCCTTCAAGCGGCTCTGTCAGGCCTTCCTTCAGCGTGTGCCCTGCACAACCCTGCCAGCGTGCTTTGACAGTTGCCAATCATATCTGGTGTCTCTTTAGCGTGCTTTTACAAAGAAAAAAGGTTTCCAGTGTAAGCTAATAGCAGCCAGTCAGTGTCCTTCAAGCGGCTCTGTCAGGCCTTCCTTCAGCGTGTGCCCTGCACAACCCTGCCAGCGTGCTTTGACAGTTGCCAATCATATCTGGTGTCTCTTTAGCGTGCTTTTACAAAGAAAAAAGGTTTCCAGTGTAAGCTAATAGCAGCCAGTCAGTGTCCTTCAAGCGGCTCTGTCAGGCCTTCCTTCAGCGTGTGCCCTGCATAACCCTGCCAGCGTACTTTGACAGTTGCCAATCATATCTGGTGTCTCTATAGCGTGCTTTTACAAAGAAAAAAGGTTTCCAGTGTAAGCTAATAGCAGCCAGTCAGTGTCCTTCAAGCGGCTCTGTCAGGCCTTCCTTCAGCGTGTGCCCTGCACAACCCTGCCAGCGTGCTTTGACAGTTGCCAATCATATCTGGTGTCTCTATAGCGTGCTTTTACAAAGAAAAAAGGTTTCCAGTGTAAGCTAATAGCAGCCAGTCAGTGTCCTTCAAGCGGCTCTGTCAGGCCTTCCTTCGGCGTGTGCCCTGCACAACCCTGCCAGCGTGCTTTGACAGTTGCCAATCATATCTGCTGTCTCTTTAGCGTGCTTTTACAAAGAAAAAAGGTTTCCAGTGTAAGCTAATAGCAGCCAGTCAGTGTCCTTCAAGCGGCTCTGTCAGGCCTTCCTTCAGCGTGTGCCCTGCACAACCCTGCCAGCGTGCTTTGACAGTTGCCAATCATATCTGGTGTCTCTTTAGCGTGCTTTTACAAAGAAAAAAGGTTTCCAGTGTAAGCTAATAGCAGCCAGTCAGTGTCCTTCAAGCGGCTCTGTCAGGCCTTCCTTCAGCGTGTGCCCTGCACAACCCTGCCAGCGTGCTTTGACAGTTGCCAATCATATCTGGTGTCTCTATAGCGTGCTTTTACAAAGAAAAAAGGTTTCCAGTGTAAGCTAATAGCAGCCAGTCAGTGTCCTTCAAGCGGCTCTGTCAGGCCTTCCTTCAGCGTGTGCCCTGCACAACCCTGCCAGCGTGCTTTGACAGTTGCCAATCATATCTGGTGTCTCTTTAGCGTGCTTTTACAAAGAAAAAAGGTTTCCAGTGTAAGCTAATAGCAGCCAGTCAGTGTCCTTCAAGCGGCTCTGTCAGGCCTTCCTTCAGCGTGTGCCCTGCACAACCCTGCCAGCGTGCTTTGACAGTTGCCAATCATATCTGGTGTCTCTTTAGCGTGCTTTTACAAAGAAAAAAGGTTTCCAGTGTAAGCTAATAGCAGCCAGTCAGTGTCCTTCAAGCGGCTCTGTCAGGCCTTCCTTCAGCGTGTGCCCTGCACAACCCTGCCAGCGTGCTTTGACAGTTGCCAATCATATCTGGTGTCTCTTTAGCCTGCTTTTACAAAGAAAAAAGGTTTCCAGTGTAAGCTAATAGCAGCCAGTCAGTGTCCTTCAAGCGGCTCTGTCAGGCCTTCCTTCAGCGTGTGCCCTGCACAACCCTGCCAGCGTACTTTGACAGTTGCCAATCATATCTGGTGTCTCTATAGCGTGCTTTTACAAAGAAAAAAGGTTTCCATTGTAAGCTAATAGCAGCCAGTCAGTGTCCTTCAAGCGGCTCTGTCAGGCCTTCCTTCAGCGTGTGCCCTGCACAACCCTGCCAGCGTGCTTTGACAGTTGCCAATCATATCTGGTGTCTCTTTAGCGTGCTTTTACAAAGAAAAAAGGTTTCCAGTGTAAGCTAATAGCAGCCAGTCAGTGTCCTTCAAGCGGCTCTGTCAGGCCTTCCTTCAGCGTGTGCCCTGCACAACCCTGCCAGCGTTCTTTGACAGTTGCCAATCATATCTGCTGTCTCTTTAGCATGCTTTTACAAAGAAAAAAGGTTTCCAGTGTAAGCTAATAGCAGCCAGTCAGTGTCCTTCAAGCGGCTCTGTCAGGCCTTCCTTCAGCGTGTGCCCTGCACAACCCTGCCAGCGTACTTTGACAGTTGCCAATCATATCTGGTGTCTCTATAGCGTACTTTTACAAAGAAAAAAGGTTTCCAGTGTAAGCTAATAGCAGCCAGTCAGTATCCTTCAAGCGGCTCTGTCAGGCCTTCCTTCAGCGTGTGCCCTGCACAACCCTGCCACCGTGCTTTGACAGTTGCCAATCATATCTGGTGTCTCTTTAGCGTGCTTTTACAAAGAAAAAAGGTTTCCAGTGTAAGCTAATAGCAGCCAGTCAGTGTCCTTCAAGCGGCTCTGTCAGGCCTTACTTCAGCGTGTGCCCTGCACAACCCTGCCAGCGTGCTTTGACAGTTGCCAATCATATCTGGTGTCTCTTTAGCGTGCTTTTACAAAGAAAAAAGGTTTCCAGTGTAAGCTAATAGCAGCCAGTCAGTGTCCTTCAAGCGGCTCTGTCAGGCCTTCCTTCAGCGTGTGCCCTGCACAGCCCTGCCAGCGTGCTTTGACAGTTGCCAATCATATCTGGTGTCTCTTTAGCGTGCTATTACAAAGAAAAAAGGTTTCCAGTGTAAGCTAATAGCAGCCAGTCAGTGTCCTTCAAGCGGCTCTGTCAGGCCTTCCTTCAGCGTGTGCCCTGCACAACCCTGCCAGCGTGCTTTGACAGTTGCCAATCATATCTGCTGTCTCTTTAGCGTGCGTTTACAAAAAAAGGTTTCCAGTGTAAGCTAATAGCAGCCAGTCAGTGTCCTTCAAGCGGCTCTGTCAGGCCTTCCTTCAGCGTGTGCCCTGCACAACCCTGCCAGCGTACTTTGACAGTTGCCAATCATATCTGGTGTCTTTATAGCGTGCTTTTACAAAGAAAAAAGGTTTCCAGTGTAAGCTAATAGCAGCCAGTCAGTGTCCTTCAAGCGGCTCTGTCAGGCCTTCCTTCAGCGTGTGCCAAGCACAACACTGCCAGCGTGCTTTGACAGTTGCCAATCATA
Source organism: Pelobates fuscus (assembly GCF_036172605.1). Classification (NCBI taxonomy): domain Eukaryota; kingdom Metazoa; phylum Chordata; class Amphibia; order Anura; family Pelobatidae; genus Pelobates; species Pelobates fuscus. Next base: position 201,372,808 of record NC_086323.1, read on the forward strand.
TCTGGTGTCTCTTTAGCATGCTTTTACAAAGAAAAAAGGTTTCCAGTGTAAGCTAATAGCAGCCAGTCAGTGTCCTTCAAGCGGCTCTGTCAGGCCTTCCATCAGCGTGTGCCCTGCACAACCCTGCCAGCGTGCTTTGACAGTTGCCAATCATATCTGGTGTCTCTTTAGCGTGCTTTTACAAAGAAAAAAGGTTTCCAGTGTAAGCTAATAGCAGCCAGTCAGTGTCCTTCAAGCGGCTCTGTCAGGCCTTCCTTCAGCGTGTGCCCTGCACAACCCTGCCAGCGTGCTTTGACAGTTGCCAATCATATCTGCTGTCTCTTTAGCGTGCTTTTACAAAGAAAAAAGGTTTCCAGTGTAAGCTAATAGCAGCCAGTCAGTGTCCTTCAAGCGGCTCTGTCAGGCCTTCCTTCAGCGTGTGCCCTGCACAACCCTGCCATCGTACTTTGACAGTTGCCAATCATATCTGGTGTCTCTATAGCGTGCTTTTACAAAGAAAAAAGGTTTCCAGTGTAAGCTAATAGCAGCCAGTCAGTGTCCTTCAAGCGGCTCTGTCAGGCCTTCCTTCAGCGTGTGACCTGCACAACACTGCCAGCGTGCTTTGACAGTTGCCAATCATATCTGGTGTCTCTTTAGCGTGCTTTTACAAAGAAAAAAGGTTTCCAGTGTAAGCTAATAGCAGCCAGTCAGTGTCCTTCAAGCGGCTCTGTCAGGCCTTCCTTCAGCGTGTGCCCTGCACAACCCTGCCAGCGTGCTTTGACAGTTGCCAATCATATCTGCTGTCTCTTTAGCGTGCTTTTACAAAGAAAAAAGGTTTCCAGTGTAAGCTAATAGCAGCCAGTCAGTGTCCTTCAAGCGGCTCTGTCAGGCCTTCCTTCAGCGTGTGCCCTGCACAACCCTGCCAGCGTGCTTTGACAGTTGCCAATCATATCTGGTGTCTCTTTAGCGTGCTTTTACAAAGAAAAGGTTTCCAGTGTAAGCTAATAGCAGCCAGTCAGTGTCCTTCAAGCGGCTCTGTCAGGCCTTCCTTCAGCGTGTGCCCTGCACAACCCTGCCAGCGTGCTTTGACAGTTGCCAATCATATCTGGTGTCTCTATAGCGTGCTTTTACAAAGAAAAAAGGTTTCCAGTGTAAGCTAATAGCAGCCAGTCAGTGTCCTTCAAGCGGCTCTGTCAGGCCTTCCTTCAGCGTGTGCCCTGCACAACCCTGCCAGCGTGCTTTGACAGTTGGCAATCATATCTGCTGTCTCTTTAGCGTGCTTTTACAAAGAAAAAAGGTTTCCAGTGTAAGCTAATAGCAGCCAGTCAGTGTCCTTCAAGCGGCTCTGTCAGGCCTTCCTTCAGCGTGTGCCCTGCACAACCCTGCCAGCGTACTTTGACAGTTGCCAATCATATCTGGTGTCTCTATAGCGTGCTTTTACAAAGAAAAAAGGTTTCCAGTGTAAGCTAATAGCAGCCAGTCAGTGTCCTTCAAGCGGCTCTGTCAGGCCTTCCTTCAGCGTGTGCCCTGCACAACACTGCCAGCGTGCTTTGACAGTTGCCAATCATATCTGGTGTCTCTTTAGCATGCTTTTACAAAGAAAAAAGGTTTCCAGTGTAAGCTAATAGCAGCCAGTCAGTGTCCTTCAAGCGGCTCTGTCAGGCCTTCCATCAGCGTGTGCCCTGCACAACCCTGCCAGCGTGCTTTGACAGTTGCCAATCATATCTGGTGTCTCTTTAGCGTGCTTTTACAAAGAAAAAAGGTTTACAGTGTAAGCTAATAGCAGCCAGTCAGTGTCCTTCAAGCGGCTCTGTCAGGCCTTCCTTCAGCGTGTGCCCTGCACAACCCTGCCAGCGTGCTTTGACAGTTGCCAATCATATCTGCTGTCTCTTTAGCGTGCTTTTACAAAGAAAAAAGGTTTCCAGTGTAAGCTAATAGCAGCCAGTCAGTGTCCTTCAAGCGGCTCTGTCAGGCCTTCCTTCAGCGTGTGCCCTGCACAACCCTGCCAGCGTACTTTGACAGTTGCCAATCATATCTGGTGTCTCTATAGCGTGCTTTTACAAAGAAAAAAGGTTTCCAGTGTAAGCTAATAGCAGCCAGTCAGTGTCCTTCAAGCGGCTCTGTCAGGCCTTCCTTCAGCGTGTGCCCTGCACAACACTGCCAGCGTGCTTTGACAGTTGCCAATCATATCTGGTGTCTCTTTAGCGTGCTTTTACAAAGAAAAAAGGTTTCCAGTGTAAGCTAATAGCAGCCAGTCAGTGTCCTTCAAGCGGCTCTGTCAGGCCTTCCTTCAGCGTGTGCCCTGCACAACCCTGCCAGCGTGCTTTGACAGTTGCCAATCATATCTGCTGTCTCTTTAGCGTGCTTTTACAAAGAAAAAAGGTTTCCAGTGTAAGCTAATAGCAGCCAGTCAGTGTCCTTCAAGCGGCTCTGTCAGGCCTTCCTTCAGCGTGTGCCCTGCACAACCCTGCCAGCGTGCTTTGACAGTTGCCAATCATATCTGGTGTCTCTTTAGCGTGCTTTTACAAAGAAAAGGTTTCCAGTGTAAGCTAATAGCAGCCAGTCAGTGTCCTTCAAGCGGCTCTGTCAGGCCTTCCTTCAGCGTGTGCCCTGCACAACCCTGCCAGCGTGCTTTGACAGTTGCCAATCATATCTGGTGTCTCTATATCGTGCTTTTACAAAGAAAAAAGGTTTCCAGTGTAAGCTAATAGCAGCCAGTCAGTGTCCTTCAAGCGGCTCTGTCAGGCCTTCCTTCGGCGTGTGCCCTGCACAACCCTGCCAGCGTGCTTTGACAGTTGCCAATCATATCTGCTGTCTCTTTAGCGTGCTTTTACAAAGAAAAAAGGTTTCCAGTGTAAGCTAATAGCAGCCAGTCAGTGTCCTTCAAGCGGCTCTGTCAGGCCTTCCTTCAGCGTGTGCCCTGCACAACCCTGCCAGTGTACTTTGACAGTTGCCAATCATATCTGGTGTCTCTATAGCGTGCTTTTACAAAGAAAAAAGGTTTCCAATGTAAGCTAATAGCAGCCAGTCAGTGTCCTTCAAGCGGCTCTGTCAGGCCTTCCTTCAGCGTGTGCCCTGCACAACCCTGCCAGCGTACTTTGACAGTTGCCAATCATATCTGGTGTCTCTATAGCGTGCTTTTACAAAGAAAAAAGGTTTCCAGTGTAAGCTAATAGCAGCCAGTCAGTGTCCTTCAAGCGGCTCTGTCAGGCCTTCCTTCAGCGTGTGCCCTGCACAACACTGCCAGCGTGCTTTGACAGTTGCCAATCATATCTGGTGTCTCTTTAGCGTGCTTTTACAAAGAAAAAAGATTTCCAGTGTAAGCTAATAGCAGCCAGTCAGTGTCCTTCAAGCGGCTCTGTCAGGCCTTCCTTCAGCGTGTGCCCTGCACAACCCTGCCAGCGTGCTTTGACAGTTGCCAATCATATCTGGTGTCTCTTTAGCGTGCTTTTACAAAGAAAAAAGGTTTCCAGTGTAAGCTAATAGCAGCCAGTCAGTGTCCTTCAAGCAGCTCTGTCAGGACTTCCTTCAGCGTGTGCCCTGCACAACACTGCCAGCGTGCTTTGACAGTTGCCAATCATATCTGGTGTCTCTTTAGCGTGCTTTTACAAAGAAAAAAGGTTTCCAGTGTAAGCTAATAGCAGCCAGTCAGTGTCCTTCAAGCGGCTCTGTCAGGCCTTCCTTCGGCGTGTGCCCTGCACAACCCTGCCAGCGTGCTTTGACAGTTGCCAATCATATCTGCTGTCTCTTTAGCGTGCTTTTACAAAGAAAAAAGGTTTCCAGTGTAAGCTAATAGCAGCCAGTCAGTGTCCTTCAAGCGGCTCTGTCAGGCCTTCCTTCAGCGTGTGCCCTGCACAACCCTGCCTGCGTACTTTGACAGTTGCCAATCATATCTGGTGTCTCTATAGCGTGCTTTTACAAAGAAAAAAGGTTTCCAGTGTAAGCTAATAGCAGCCAGTCAGTGTCCTTCAAGCGGCTCTGTCAGGCCTTCCTTCAGCGTGTGCCCTGCACAACACTGCCAGCGTGCTTTGACAGTTGCCAATCATATCTGGTGTCTCTTTAGCGTGCTTTTACAAAGAAAAAAGGTTTCCAGTGTAAGCTAATAGCAGCCAGTCAGTGTCCTTCAAGCGGCTCTGTCAGGCCTTCCTTCAGCGTGTGCCCTGCACAACCCTGCCAGCGTGCTTTGACAGTTGCCAATCATATCTGCTGTCTCTTTAGCGTGCTTTTACAAAGAAAAAAGGTTTCCAGTGTAAGCTAATAGCAGCCAGTCAGTGTCCTTAAAGCGGCTCTGTCAGGCCTTCCTTCAGCGTGTGCCCTGCACAACCCTGCCAGCGTGCTTTGACAGTTGCCAATCATATCTGGTGTCTCTTTAGCGTGCTTTTACAAAGAAAAAAGGTTTCCAGTGTAAGCTAATAGCAGCCAGTCAGTGTCCTTCAAGCGGCTCTGTCAGGCCTTCCTTCAGCGTGTGCCCTGCACAACACTGCCAGCGTGCTTTGACAGTTGCCAATCATATCTGGTGTCTCTTTAGCGTGCTTTTACAAAGAAAAAAGGTTTCCAGTGTAAGCTAATAGCAGCCAGTCAGTGTCCTTCAAGCGGCTCTGTCAGGCCTTCCTTCAGCGTGTGCCCTGCACAACCCTGCCAGCGTGCTTTGACAGTTGCCAATCATACCTGCTGTCTCTTTAGCGTGCTTTTACAAAGAAAAAAGGTTTCCAGTGTAAGCTAATAGCAGCCAGTCAGTGTCCTTCAAGCGGCTCTGTCAGGCCTTCCTTCAGCGTGTGCCCTGCACAACCCTGCCAGCGTACTTTGACAGTTGCCAATCATATCTGGTGTCTCTATAGCGTGCTTTTACAAAGAAAAAAGGTTTCCAGTGTAAGCTAATAGCAGCCAGTCAGTGTCCTTCAAGCGGCTCTGTCAGGCCTTCCTTCAGCGTGTGCCCTGCACAACACTGCCAGCGTGCTTTGACAGTTGCCAATCATATCTGGTGTCTCTATAGCGTGCTTTTACAAAGAAAAAAGGTTTCCAGTGTAAGCTAATAGCAGCCAGTCAGTGTCCTTCAAGCGGCTCTGTCAGGCCTTCCTTCAGCGTGTGCCAAGCACAACACTGCCAGCGTGCTTTGACAGTTGCCAATCATATCTGGTGTCTCTTTAGCATGCTTTTACAAAGAAAAAAGGTTTCCAGTGTAAGCTAATAGCAGCCAGTCAGTGTCCTTCAAGCGGCTCTGTCAGGCCTTCCATCAGCGTGTGCCCTGCACAACCCTGCCAGCGTGCTTTGACAGTTGCCAATCATATCTGGTGTCTCTTTAGCGTGCTTTTACAAAGAAAAAAGGTTTCCAGTGTAAGCTAATAGCAGCCAGTCAGTGTCCTTCAAGCGGCTCTGTCAGGCCTTCCTTCAGCGTGTGCCCTGCACAACCCTGCCAGCGTGCTTTGACAGTTGCCAATCATATCTGCTGTCTCTTTAGCGTGCTTTTACAAAGAAAAAAGGTTTCCAGTGTAAGCTAATAGCAGCCAGTCAGTGTCCTTCAAGCGGCTCTGTCAGGCCTTCCTTCAGCGTGTGCCCTGCACAACCCTGCCATCGTACTTTGACAGTTGCCAATCATATCTGGTGTCTCTATAGCGTGCTTTTACAAAGAAAAAAGGTTTCCAGTGTAAGCTAATAGCAGCCAGTCAGTGTCCTTCAAGCGGCTCTGTCAGGCCTTCCTTCAGCGTGTGCCCTACACAACACTGCCAGCGTGCTTTGACAGTTGCCAATCATATCTGGTGTCTCTTTAGCGTGCTTTTACAAAGAAAAAAGGTTTCCAGTGTAAGCTAATAGCAGCCAGTCAGTGTCCTTCAAGCGGCTCTGTCAGGCCTTCCTTCAGCGTGTGCCAAGCACAACACTGCCAGCGTGCTTTGACAGTTGCCAATCATATCTGGTGTCTCTTTAGCATGCTTTTACAAAGAAAAAAGGTTTCCAGTGTAAGCTAATAGCAGCCAGTCAGTGTCCTTCAAGCGGCTCTGTCAGGCCTTCCATCAGCGTGTGCCCTGCACAACCCTGCCAGCGTGCTTTGACAGTTGCCAATCATATCTGGTGTCTCTTTAGCGTGCTTTTACAAAGAAAAAAGGTTTCCAGTGTAAGCTAATAGCAGCCAGTCAGTGTCCTTCAAGCGGCTCTGTCAGGCCTTCCTTCAGCGTGTGCCCTGCACAACCCTGCCAGCGTGCTTTGACAGTTGCCAATCATATCTGCTGTCTCTTTAGCGTGCTTTTACAAAGAAAAAAGGTTTCCAGTGTAAGCTAATAGCAGCCAGTCAGTGTCCTTCAAGCGGCTCTGTCAGGCCTTCCTTCAGCGTGTGCCCTGCACAACCCTGCCATCGTACTTTGACAGTTGCCAATCATATCTGGTGTCTCTATAGCGTGCTTTTACAAAGAAAAAAGGTTTCCAGTGTAAGCTAATAGCAGCCAGTCAGTGTCCTTCAAGCGGCTCTGTCAGGCCTTCCTTCAGCGTGTGCCCTGCACAACACTGCCAGCGTGCTTTGACAGTTGCCAATCATATCTGGTGTCTCTTTAGCGTGCTTTTACAAAGAAAAAAGGTTTCCAGTGTAAGCTAATAGCAGCCAGTCAGTGTCCTTCAAGCGGCTCTGTCAGGCCTTCCTTCAGCGTGTGCCCTGCACAACCCTGCCAGCGTGCTTTGACAGTTGCCAATCATATCTGCTGTCTCTTTAGCGTGCTTTTACAAAGAAAAAAGGTTTCCAGTGTAAGCTAATAGCAGCCAGTCAGTGTCCTTCAAGCGGCTCTGTCAGGCCTTCCTTCAGCGTGTGCCCTGCACAACCCTGCCAGCGTGCTTTGACAGTTGCCAATCATATCTGGTGTCTCTTTAGCGTGCTTTTACAAAGAAAAGGTTTCCAGTGTAAGCTAATAGCAGCCAGTCAGTGTCCTTCAAGCGGCTCTGTCAGGCCTTCCTTCAGCGTGTGCCCTGCACAACCCTGCCAGCGTGCTTTGACAGTTGCCAATCATATCTGGTGTCTCTATAGCGTGCTTTTACAAAGAAAAAAGGTTTCCAGTGTAAGCTAATAGCAGCCAGTCAGTGTCCTTCAAGCGGCTCTGTCAGGCCTTCCTTCAGCGTGTGCCCTGCACAACCCTGCCAGCGTGCTTTGACAGTTGCCAATCATATCTGCTGTCTCTTTAGCGTGCTTTTACAAAGAAAAAAGGTTTCCAGTGTAAGCTAATAGCAGCCAGTCAGTGTCCTTCAAGCGGCTCTGTCAGGCCTTCCTTCAGCGTGTGCCCTGCACAACCCTGCCAGCGTACTTTGACAGTTGCCAATCATATCTGGTGTCTCTATAGCGTGCTTTTACAAAGAAAAAAGGTTTCCAGTGTAAGCTAATAGCAGCCAGTCAGTGTCCTTCAAGCGGCTCTGTCAGGCCTTCCTTCAGCGTGTGCCCTGCACAACACTGCCAGCGTGCTTTGACAGTTGCCAATCATATCTGGTGTCTCTTTAGCATGCTTTTACAAAGAAAAAAGGTTTCCAGTGTAAGCTAATAGCAGCCAGTCAGTGTCCTTCAAGCGGCTCTGTCAGGCCTTCCATCAGCGTGTGCCCTGCACAACCCTGCCAGCGTGCTTTGACAGTTGCCAATCATATCTGGTGTCTCTTTAGCGTGCTTTTACAAAGAAAAAAGGTTTACAGTGTAAGCTAATAGCAGCCAGTCAGTGTCCTTCAAGCGGCTCTGTCAGGCCTTCCTTCAGCGTGTGCCCTGCACAACCCTGCCAGCGTGCTTTGACAGTTGCCAATCATATCTGGTGTCTCTTTAGCGTGCTTTTACAAAGAAAAAAGGTTTCCAGTGTAAGCTAATAGCAGCCAGTCAGTGTCCTTCAAGCGGCTCTGTCAGGCCTTCCTTCAGCGTGTGCCCTGCACAACCCTGCCAGCGTACTTTGACAGTTGCCAATCATATCTGGTGTCTCTATAGCGTGCTTTTACAAAGAAAAAAGGTTTCCAGTGTAAGCTAATAGCAGCCAGTCAGTGTCCTTCAAGCGGCTCTGTCAGGCCTTCCTTCAGCGTGTGCCCTGCACAACACTGCCAGCGTGCTTTGACAGTTGCCAATCATATCTGGTGTCTCTTTAGCGTGCTTTTACAAAAAAAAAAGGTTTCCAGTGTAAGCTAATAGCAGCCAGTCAGTGTCCTTCAAGCGGCTCTGTCAGGCCTTCCTTCAGCGTGTGCCCTGCACAACCCTGCCAGCGTGCTTTGACAGTTGCCAATCATATCTGCTGTCTCTTTAGCGTGCTTTTACAAAGAAAAAAGGTTTCCAGTGTAAGCTAATAGCAGCCAGTCAGTGTCCTTCAAGCGGCTCTGTCAGGCCTTCCTTCAGCGTGTGCCCTGCACAACCCTGCCAGCGTGCTTTGACAGTTGCCAATCATATCTGGTGTCTCTTTAGCGTGCTTTTACAAAGAAAAGGTTTCCAGTGTAAGCTAATAGCAGCCAGTCAGTGTCCTTCAAGCGGCTCTGTCAGGCCTTCCTTCAGCGTGTGCCCTGCACAACCCTGCCAGCGTACTTTGACAGTTGCCAATCATATCTGGTGTCTCTATAGCGTGCTTTTACAAAGAAAAAAGGTTTCCAGTGTAAGCTAATAGCAGCCAGTCAGTGTCCTTCAAGCGGCTCTGTCAGGCCTTCCTTCAGCGTGTGCCCTGCACAACACTGCCAGCGTGCTTTGACAGTTGCCAATCATATCTGGTGTCTCTTTAGCGTGCTTTTACAAAGAAAAAAGGTTTCCAGTGTAAGCTAATAGCAGCCAGTCAGTGTCCTTCAAGCGGCTCTGTCAGGCCTTCCTTCAGCGTGTGCCCTGCACAACCCTGCCAGCGTGCTTTGACAGTTGCCAATCATATCTGCTGTCTCTTTAGCGTGCTTTTACAAAGAAAAAAGGTTTCCAGTGTAAGCTAATAGCAGCCAGTCAGTGTCCTTCAAGCGGCTCTGTCAGGCCTTCCTTCAGCGTGTGCCCTGCACAACCCTGCCAGCGTGCTTTGACAGTTGCCAATCATATCTGGTGTCTCTATAGCATGCTTTTACAAAGAAAAAAGGTTTCCAGTGTAAGCTAATAGCAGCCAGTCAGTGTCCTTCAAGCGGCTCTGTCAGGCCTTCCTTCGGCGTGTGCCCTGCACAACCCTGCCAGCGTGCTTTGACAGTTGCCAATCATATCTGCTGTCTCTTTAGCGTGCTTTTACAAAGAAAAAAGGTTTCCAGTGTAAGCTAATAGAAGCCAGTCAGTGTCCTTCAAGCGGCTCTGTCAGGCCTTCCTTCAGCGTGTGCCCTGCACAACCCTGCCAGTGTACTTTGACAGTTGCCAATCATATCTGGTGTCTCTATAGCGTGCTTTTACAAAGAAAAAAGGTTTCCAATGTAAGCTAATAGCAGCCAGTCAGTGTCCTTCAAGCGGCTCTGTCAGGCCTTCCTTCAGCGTGTGCCCTGCACAACCCTGCCAGCGTACTTTGACAGTTGCCAATCATATCTGGTGTCTCTATAGCGTGCTTTTACAAAGAAAAAAGGTTTCCAGTGTAAGCTAATAGCAGCCAGTCAGTGTCCTTCAAGCGGCTCTGTCAGGCCTTCCTTCAGCGTGTGCCCTGCACAACACTGCCAGCGTGCTTTGACAGTTGCCAATCATATCTGGTGTCTCTTTAGCGTGCTTTTACAAAGAAAAAAGGTTTCCAGTGTAAGCTAATAGCAGCCAGTCAGTGTCCTTCAAGCGGCTCTGTCAGGCCTTCCTTCGGCGTGTGCCCTGCACAACCCTGCCAGCGTGCTTTGACAGTTGCCAATCATATCTGCTGTCTCTTTAGCGTGCTTTTACAAAGAAAAAAGGTTTCCAGTGTAAGCTAATAGCAGCCAGTCAGTGTCCTTCAAGCGGCTCTGTCAGGCCTTCCTTCAGCGTGTGCCCTGCACAACCCTGCCTGCGTACTTTGACAGTTGCCAATCATATCTGGTGTCTCTATAGCGTGCTTTTACAAAGAAAAAAGGTTTCCAGTGTAAGCTAATAGCAGCCAGTCAGTGTCCTTCAAGCGGCTCTGTCAGGCCTTCCTTCAGCGTGTGCCCTGCACAACACTGCCAGTGTGCTTTGACAGTTGCCAATCATATCTGGTGTCTCTTTAGCGTGCTTTTACAAAGAAAAAAGGTTTCCAGTGTAAGCTAATAGCAGCCAGTCAGTGTCCTTCAAGCGGCTCTGTCAGGCCTTCCTTCAGCGTGTGCCCTGCACAACCCTGCCAGCGTGCTTTGACAGTTGCCAATCATATCTGGTGTCTCTTTAGCGTGCTTTTACAAAGAAAAAAGGTTTCCAGTGTAAGCTAATAGCAGCCAGTCAGTGTCCTTCAAGCGGCTCTGTCAGGCCTTCCTTCAGCGTGTGCCCTGCACAACCCTGCCGGCGTACTTTGACAGTTGCCAATCATATCTGGTGTCTCTATAGCGTGCTTTTACAAAGAAAAAAGGTTTCCAGTGTAAGCTAATAGCAGCCAGTCAGTGTCCTTCAAGCGGCTCTGTCAGGCCTTCCTTCAGCGTGTGCCCTGCACAACCCTGCCGGCGTACTTTGACAGTTGCCAATCATATCTGGTGTCTCTATAGCGTGCTTTTACAAAGAAAAAAGGTTTCCAGTGTAAGCTAATAGCAGCCAGTCAGTGTCCTTCAAGCGGCTCTGTCAGGCCTTCCTTCAGCGTGTGCCCTGCACAACACTGCCAGCGTGCTTTGACAGTTGCCAATCATATCTGGTGTCTCTTTAGCGTGCTTTTACAAAGAAAAAAGGTTTCCAGTGTAAGCTAATAGCAGCCAGTCAGTGTCCTTCAAGCGGCTCTGTCAGGCCTTCCTTCAGCGTGTGCCCTGCACAACCCTGCTAGCGTGCTTTGACAGTTGCCAATCATATCTGCTGTCTCTTTAGCGTGCTTTTACAAAGAAAAAAGGTTTCCAGTGTAAGCTAATAGCAGCCAGTCAGTGTCCTTAAAGCGGCTCTGTCAGGCCTTCCTTCAGCGTGTGCCCTGCACAACCCTGCCAGCGTGCTTTGACAGTTGCCAATCATATCTGGTGTCTCTTTAGCGTGCTTTTACAAAGAAAAAAGGTTTCCAGTGTAAGCTAATAGCAGCCAGTCAGTGTCCTTCAAGCGGCTCTGTCAGGCCTTCCTTCAGCGTGTGCCCTGCACAACACTGCCAGCGTGCTTTGACAGTTGCCAATCATATCTGGTGTCTCTTTAGCGTGCTTTTACAAAGAAAAAAGGTTTCCAGTGTAAGCTAATAGCAGCCAGTCAGTGTCCTTCAAGCGGCTCTGTCAGGCCTTCCTTCAGCGTGTGCCCTGCACAACCCTGCCAGCGTGCTTTGACAGTTGCCAATCATATCTGCTGTCTCTTTAGCGTGCTTTTACAAAGAAAAAAGGTTTCCAGTGTAAGCTAATAGCAGCCAGTCAGTGTCCTTCAAGCGGCTCTGTCAGGCCTTCCTTCAGCGTGTGCCCTGCACAACCCTGCCAGCGTACTTTGACAGTTGCCAATCATATCTGGTGTCTCTATAGCGTGCTTTTACAAAGAAAAAAGGTTTCCAGTGTAAGCTAATAGCAGCCAGTCAGTGTCCTTCAAGTGGCTCTGTCAGGCCTTCCTTCAGCGTGTGCCCTGCACAACACTGCCAGCGTGCTTTGACAGTTGCCAATCATATCTGGTGTCTCTTTAGCATGCTTTTACAAAGAAAAAAGGTTTCCAGTGTAAGCTAATAGCAGCCAGTCAGTGTCCTTCAAGCGGCTCTGTCAGGCCTTCCATCAGCGTGTGCCCTGCACAACCCTGCCAGCGTGCTTTGACAGTTGCCAATCATATCTGGTGTCTCTTTAGCGTGCTATTACAAAGAAAAAAGGTTTCCAGTGTAAGCTAATAGCAGCCAGTCAGTGTCCTTCAAGCGGCTCTGTCAGGCCTTCCTTCAGCGTGTGCCCTGCACAACCCTGCCAGCGTGCTTTGACAGTTGCCAATCATATCTGTTGTCTCTTTAGCATGCTTTTACAAAGAAAAAAGGTTTCCAGTGTAAGCTAATAGCAGCCAGTCAGTGTCCTTCAAGCGGCTCTGTCAGGCCTTCCTTCAGCGTGTGCCCTGCACAACCCTGCCAGCGTACTTTGACAGTTGCCAATCATATCTGGTGTCTCTATAGCGTGCTTTTACAAAGAAAAAAGGTTTCCAGTGTAAGCTAATAGCAGCCAGTCAGTGTCCTTCAAGCGGCTCTGTCAGGCCTTCCTTCAGCGTGTGCCCTGCACAACACTGCCAGCGGGCTTTGACAGTTGCCAATCATATCTGGTGTCTCTTTAGCGTGCTTTTACAAAGAAAAAAGGTTTCCAGTGTAAGCTAATAGCAGCCAGTCAGTGTCCTTCAAGCGGCTCTGTCAGGCCTTCCTTCAGCGTGTGCCCTGCACAACCCTGCCAGCGTGCTTTGACAGTTGCCAATCATATCTGCTGTCTCTTTAGCGTGCTTTTACAAAGAAAAAAGGTTTCCAGTGTAAGCTAATAGCAGCCAGTCAGTGTCCTTCAAGCGGCTCTGTCAGGCCTTCCTTCAGCGTGTGCCCTGCACAACCCTGCCAGCGTGCTTTGACAGTTGCCAATCATATCTGGTGTCTCTTTAGCGTGCTTTTACAAAGAAAAAAGGTTTCCAGTGTAAGCTAATAGCAGCCAGTCAGTGTCCTTCAAGCGGCTCTGTCAGGCCTTCTTTCAGCGTGTGCCCTGCACAACCCTGCCAGCGTGCTTTGACAGTTGCCAATCATATCTGGTGTCTCTATAGCGTGCTTTTACAAAGAAAAAAGGTTTCCAGTGTAAGCTAATAGCAGCCAGTCAGTGTCCTTCAAGCGGCTCTGTCAGGCCTTCCTTCGGCGTGTGCCCTGCACAACCCTGCCAGCGTGCTTTGACAGTTGCCAATCATATCTGCTGTCTCTTTAGCGTGCTTTTACAAAGAAAAAAGGTTTCCAGTGTAAGCTAATAGCAGCCAGTCAGTGTCCTTCAAGCGGCTCTGTCAGGCCTTCCTTCAGCGTGTGCCCTGCACAACCCTGCCAGCGTACTTTGACAGTTGCCAATCATATCTGGTGTCTCTATAGCGTGCTTTTACAAAGAAAAAAGGTTTCCAGTGTAAGCTAATAGCAGCCAGTCAGTGTCCTTCAAGCTGCTCTGTCAGGCCTTCCTTCAGCGTGTGCCCTGCACAACACTGCCAGCTTGCTTTGACAGTTGCCAATCATATCTGGTGTCTCTTTAGCGTGCTTTTACAAAGAAAAAAGGTTTCCAGTGTAAGCTAATAGCAGCCAGTCAGTGTCCTTCAAGCGGCTCTGTCAGGCCTTCCTTCAGCGTGTGCCCTGCACAACCCTGCCAGCGTGCTTTGACAGTTGCCAATCATATCTGGTGTCTCTTTAGCGTGCTTTTACAAAGAAAAAAGGTTTCCAGTGTAAGCTAATAGCAGCCAGTCAGTGTCCTTCAAGCGGCTCTGTCAGGCCTTCGTTCAGCGTGTGCCCTGCACAACCCTGCCAGCGTGCTTTGACAGTTGCCAATCATATCTGCTGTCTCTTAAGCGTGCTTTTACAAAGAAAAAAGGTTTCCAGTGTAAGCTAATAGCAGCCAGTCAGTGTCCTTCAAGCGGCTCTGTCAGGCCTTCCTTCAGCGTGTGCCCTGCACAACCCTGCCAGCGTGCTTTGACAGTTGCCAATCATATCTGGTGTCTCTTTAGCGTGCTTTTACAAAGAAAAAAGGTTTCCAGTGTAAGCTAATAGCAGCCAGTCAGTGTCCTTCAAGCGGCTCTGTCAGGCCTTCCTTCAGCGTGTGCCCTGCACAACCCTGCCAGCGTGCTTTGACAGTTGCCAATCATATCTGGTGTCTCTTTAGCGTGCTTTTACAAAGAAAAAAGTTTTCCAGTGTAAGCTAATAGCAGCCAGTCAGTGTCCTTCAAGCGGCTCTGTCAGGCCTTCCTTCAGCGTGTGCCCTGCACAAACCTGCCAGCGTGCTTTGACAGTTGCCAATCATATCTGGTGTCTCTTTAGCGTGCTTTTACAAAGAAAAAAGGTTTCCAGTGTAAGCTAATAGCAGCCAGTCAGTGTCCTTCAAGCGGCTCTGTCAGGCCTTCCTTCAGCGTGTGCCCTGAACAACCCTGCCAGCGTACTTTGACAGTTGCCAATCATATCTGGTGTCTCTATAGCGTGCTTTTACAAAGAAAAAAGGTTTCCAGTGTAAGCTAATAGCAGCCAGTCAGTGTCCTTCAAGCGGCTCTGTCAGGCCTTCCTTCAGCGTGTGCCCTGCACAACCCTGCCAGCGTGCTTTGACAGTTGCCAATCATATCTGGTGTCTCTTTAGCGTGCTTTTACAAAGAAAAAAGGTTTCCAGTGTAAGCTAAAAGCAGCCAGTCAGTGTCCTTCAAGCGGCTCTGTCAGGCCTTCCTTCAGCGTGTGCCCTGCACAACCCTGCCAGCGTGCTTTGACACTTGCCAATCATATCTGCTGTCTCTTTAGCATGCTTTTACAAAGAAAAAAGGTTTCCAGTGTAAGCTAATAGCAGCCAGTCAGTGTCCTTCAAGCGGCTCTGTCAGGCCTTCCTTCAGCGTGTGCCCTGCACAACCCTGCCAGCGTACTTTGACAGTTGCCAATCATATCTGGTGTCTCTATAGCGTGCTTTTACAAAGAAAAAAGGTTTCCAGTGTAAGCTAATAGCAGTCAGTGTCCTTCAAGCGGCTCTGTCAGGCCTTCCTTCAGCGTGTGCCCTGCACAACCCTGCCAGCGTGCTTTGACAGTTGCCAATCATATCTGGTGTCTCTTTAGCGTGCTTTTACAAAGAAAAAAGGTTTCCAGTGTAAGCTAATAGCAGCCAGTCAGTGTCCTTCAAGCGGCTCTGTCAGGCCTTCCTTCAGCGTGTGCCCTGCACAACCCTGCCAGCGTGCTTTGACAGTTGCCAATCATATCTGGTGTCTCTTTAGCGTGCTTTTACAAAGAAAAAAGGTTTCCAGTGTAAGCTAATAGCAGCCAGTCAGTGTCCTTCAAGCGGCTCTGTCAGGCCTTCCTTCAGCGTGTGCCCTGCACAGCCCTGCCAGCGTGCTTTGACAGTTGACAATCATATCTGGTGTCTCTTTAGCGTGCTTTTACAAAGAAAAAAGGTTTCCAGTGTAAGCTAATAGCAGCCAGTCAGTGTCCTTCAAGCGGCTCTGTCAGGCCTTCCTTCAGCGTGTGCCCTGCACAACCCTGCCAGCGTGCTTTGACAGTTGCCAATCATATCTGCTGTCTCTTTAGCGTGCTTTTACAAAAAAAAAGGTTTCCAGTGTAAGCTAATAGCAGCCAGTCAGTGTCCTTCAAGCGGCTCTGTCAGGCCTTCCTTCAGCGTGTGCCAAGCACAACCCTGCCAGCGTACTTTGACAGTTGCCAATCATATCTGGTGTCTCTATAGCGTGCTTTTACAAAGAAAAAAGGTTTCCAGTGTAAGCTAATAGCAGCCAGTCAGTGTCCTTCAAGCGGCTCTGTCAGGCCTTCCTTCAGCGTGTGCCCTGCACAACCCTGCCAGCGTGCTTTGACAGTTGCCAATCATATCTGGTGTCTCTTTAGCGTGCTTTTACAAAGAAAAAAGGTTTCCAGTGTAAGCTAATAGCAGCCAGTCAGTGTCCTTCAAGCGGCTCTGTCAGGCCTTCCATCAGCGTGTGCCCTGCACAACCCTGCCAGCGTGCTTTGACAGTTGCCAATCATATCTGGTGTCTCTTTAGCGTGCTTTTACAAAGAAAAAAGGTTTCCAGTGTAAGCTAATAGCAGCCAGTCAGTGTCCTTCAAGCGGCTCTGTCAGGCCTTCCTTCAGCGTGTGCCCTGCACAACCCTGCCAGCGTGCTTTGACAGTTGCCAATCATATATTGTGTCTCTTTAGCGTGCTTTTACAAAGAAAAAAGGTTTCCAGTGTAAGCTAATAGCAGCCAGTCAGTGTCCTTCAAGCGGCTCTGTCAGGCCTTCCTTCAGCGTGTGCCCTGCACAACCCTGCCAGCGTACTTTGACAGTTGCCAATCATATCTGGTGTCTCTATAGCGTGCTTTTACAAAGAAAAAAGGATTCCAGTGTAAGCTAATAGCAGCCAGTCAGTGTCCTTCAAGCGGCTCTGTCAGGCCTTCCTTCAGCGTGTGCCCTGCACAACACTGCCAGCGTGCTTTGACAGTTGCCAATCATATCTGGTGTCTCTTTAGCGTGCTTTTACAAAGAAAAAAGGTTTCCAGTGTAAGCTAATAGCAGCCAGTCAGTGTCCTTCAAGCGGCTCTGTCAGGTCTTCCTTCAGCGTGTGCCCTGCACAACCCTGCCAGCGTGCTTTGACAGTTGCCAATCATATCTGCTGTCTCTTTAGCGTGCTTTTACAAAGAAAAAAGGTTTCCAGTGTAAGCTAATAGCAGCCAGTCAGTGTCCTTCAAGCGGCTCTGTCAGGCCTTCCTTCAGCGTGTGCCCTGCACAACCCTGCCAGCGTGCTTTGACAGTTGCCAATCATATCTGGTGTCTCTTTAGCGTGCTTTTACAAAGAAAAAAGGTTTCCAGTGTAAGCTAATAGCAGCCAGTCAGTGTCCTTCAAGCGGCTCTGTCAGGCCTTCCTTCAGCGTGTGCCCTGCACAACCCTGCCAGCGTGCTTTGACAGTTGCCAATCATATCTCCTGTCTCTTTAGCGTGCTTTTACAAAGAAAAAAGGTTTCCAGTGTAAGCTAATAGCAGCCAGTCAGTGTCCTTCAAGCGGCTCTGTCAGGCCTTCCTTCAGCGTGTGCCCTGCACAACCCTGCCAGCGTACTTTGACAGTTGCCAATCATATCTGGTGTCTCTATAGCGTGCTTTTACAAAGAAAAAAGGTTTCCAGTGTAAGCTAATAGCAGCCAGTCAGTGTCCTTCAAGCTGCTCTGTCAGGCCTTCCTTCAGCGTGTGCCCTGCACAACACTGCCAGCTTGCTTTGACAGTTGCCAATCATATCTGGTGTCTCTTTAGCGTGCTTTTACAAAGAAAAAAGGTTTCCAGTGTAAGCTAATAGCAGCCAGTCAGTGTCCTTCAAGCGGCTCTGTCAGGCCTTCCTTCAGCGTGTGCCCTGCACAACCCTGCCAGCGTGCTTTGACAGTTGCCAATCATATCTGGTGTCTCTTTAGCGTGCTTTTACAAAGAAAAAAGGTTTCCAGTGTAAGCTAATAGCAGCCAGTCAGTGTCCTTCAAGCGGCTCTGTCAGGCCTTCCTTCAGCGTGTGCCCTGCACAACCCTGCCAGCGTGCTTTGACAGTTGCCAATCATATCTGCTGTCTCTTTAGCGTGCTTTTACAAAGAAAAAAGGTTTCCAGTGTAAGCTAATAGCAGCCAGTCAGTGTCCTTCAAGCGGCTCTGTCAGGCCTTCCTTCAGCGCGTGCCCTGCACAACCCTGCCAGCGTACTTTGACAGTTGCCAATCATATCTGGTGTCTCTATAGCGTGCTTTTACAAAGAAAAAAGGTTTCCAGTGTAAGCTAATAGCAGCCAGTCAGTGTCCTTCAAGCGGCTCTGTCAGGCCTTCCTTCAGCGTGTGCCCTGCACAACCCTGCCAGCGTGCTTTGACAGTTGCCAATCATATCTGGTGTCTCTTTAGCGTGCTTTTACAAAGAAAAAAGGTTTCCAGTGTAAGCTAATAGCAGCCAGTCAGTGTCCTTCAAGCGGCTCTGTCAGGCCTTCCTTCAGCGTGTGCCCTGCACAACCCTGCCAGCGTACTTTGACAGTTGCCAATCATATCTGGTGTCTCTATAGCGTGCTTTTACAAAGAAAAAAGGTTTCCAGTGTAAGCTAATAGCAGCCAGTCAGTGTCCTTCAAGCGGCTCTGTCAGGCCTTCCTTCAGCGTGTGCCCTGCACAACCCTGCCAGCGTGCTTTGACAGTTGCCAATCATATCTGGTGTCTCTTTAGCGTGCTTTTACAAAGAAAAAAGGTTTCCAGTGTAAGCTAATAGCAGCCAGTCAGTGTCCTTCAAGCGGCTCTGTCAGGCCTTCCTTCAGCGTGTGCCCTGCACAACCCTGCCAGCGTGCTTTGACAGTTGCCAGTCATATCTGGTGTCTCTTTAGCGTGCTTTTACAAAGAAAAAAGGTTTCCAGTGTAAGCTAATAGCAGCCAGTCAGTGTCCTTCAAGCGGCTCTGTCAGGCCTTCCTTCAGCGCGTGCCCTGCACAACCCTGCCAGCGTACTTTGACAGTTGCCAATCATATCTGGTGTCTCTATAGCGTGCTTTTACAAAGAAAAAAGGTTTCCAGTGTAAGCTAATAGCAGCCAGTCAGTGTCCTTCAAGCGGCTCTGTCAGGCCTTCCTTCAGCGTGTGCCCTGCACAACCCTGCCAGCGTGCTTTGACAGTTGCCAATCATATCTGGTGTCTCTTTAGCGTGCTTTTACAAAGAAAAAAGGTTTCCAGTGTAAGCTAATAGCAGCCAGTCAGTGTCCTTCAAGCGGCTCTGTCAGGCCTTCCTTCAGCGTGTGCCCTGCACAACCCTGCCAGCGTACTTTGACAGTTGCCAATCATATCTGGT
Organism: Pelobates fuscus; assembly: GCF_036172605.1. Taxonomy (NCBI): domain Eukaryota; kingdom Metazoa; phylum Chordata; class Amphibia; order Anura; family Pelobatidae; genus Pelobates; species Pelobates fuscus. Next base: position 201,391,246 of record NC_086323.1, read on the forward strand.
GTCTCTATAGCGTGCTTTTACAAAGAAAAAAGGTTTCCAGTGTAAGCTAATAGCAGCCAGTCAGTGTCCTTCAAGCGGCTCTGTCAGGCCTTCCTTCAGCGTGTGCCCTGCACAACCCTGCCAGCGTGCTTTGACAGTTGCCAATCATATCTGGTGTCTCTTTAGCGTGCTTTTACAAAGAAAAAAGGTTTCCAGTGTAAGCTAATAGCAGCCAGTCAGTGTCCTTCAAGCGGCTCTGTCAGGCCTTCCTTCAGCGTGTGCCCTGCACAACCCTGCCAGCGTGCTTTGACAGTTGCCAATCATATCTGGTGTCTCTTTAGCGTGCTTTTACAAAGAAAAAAGGTTTCCAGTGTAAGCTAATAGCAGCCAGTCAGTGTCCTTCAAGCTGCTCTGTCAGGCCTTCCTTCAGCGTGTGCCCTGCACAACACTGCCAGCTTGCTTTGACAGTTGCCAATCATATCTGGTGTCTCTTTAGCGTGCTTTTACAAAGAAAAAAGGTTTCCAGTGTAAGCTAATAGCAGCCAGTCAGTGTCCTTCAAGCGGCTCTGTCAGGCCTTCCTTCAGCGTGTGCCCTGCACAACCCTGCCAGCGTGCTTTGACAGTTGCCAATCATATCTGGTGTCTCTTTAGCGTGCTTTTACAAAGAAAAAAGGTTTCCAGTGTAAGCTAATAGCAGCCAGTCAGTGTCCTTCAAGCGGCTCTGTCAGGCCTTCCTTCAGCGTGTGCCCTGCACAACCCTGCCAGCGTGCTTTGACAGTTGCCAATCATATCTGCTGTCTCTTTAGCGTGCTTTTACAAAGAAAAAAGGTTTCCAGTGTAAGCTAATAGCAGCCAGTCAGTGTCCTTCAAGCGGCTCTGTCAGGCCTTCCTTCAGCGCGTGCCCTGCACAACCCTGCCAGCGTACTTTGACAGTTGCCAATCATATCTGGTGTCTCTATAGCGTGCTTTTACAAAGAAAAAAGGTTTCCAGTGTAAGCTAATAGCAGCCAGTCAGTGTCCTTCAAGCGGCTCTGTCAGGCCTTCCTTCAGCGTGTGCCCTGCACAACCCTGCCAGCGTGCTTTGACAGTTGCCAATCATATCTGGTGTCTCTTTAGCGTGCTTTTACAAAGAAAAAAGGTTTCCAGTGTAAGCTAATAGCAGCCAGTCAGTGTCCTTCAAGCGGCTCTGTCAGGCCTTCCTTCAGCGTGTGCCCTGCACAACCCTGCCAGCGTACTTTGACAGTTGCCAATCATATCTGGTGTCTCTATAGCGTGCTTTTACAAAGAAAAAAGGTTTCCAGTGTAAGCTAATAGCAGCCAGTCAGTGTCCTTCAAGCGGCTCTGTCAGGCCTTCCTTCAGCGTGTGCCCTGCACAACCCTGCCAGCGTGCTTTGACAGTTGCCAATCATATCTGGTGTCTCTTTAGCGTGCTTTTACAAAGAAAAAAGGTTTCCAGTGTAAGCTAATAGCAGCCAGTCAGTGTCCTTCAAGCGGCTCTGTCAGGCCTTCCTTCAGCGTGTGCCCTGCACAACCCTGCCAGCGTGCTTTGACAGTTGCCAATCATATCTGCTGTCTCTTTAGCGTGCTTTTACAAAGAAAAAAGGTTTCCAGTGTAAGCTAATAGCAGCCAGTCAGTGTCCTTCAAGCGGCTCTGTCAGGCCTTCCTTCAGCGCGTGCCCTGCACAACCCTGCCAGCGTACTTTGACAGTTGCCAATCATATCTGGTGTCTCTATAGCGTGCTTTTACAAAGAAAAAAGGTTTCCAGTGTAAGCTAATAGCAGCCAGTCAGTGTCCTTCAAGCGGCTCTGTCAGGCCTTCCTTCAGCGTGTGCCCTGCACAACCCTGCCAGCGTGCTTTGACAGTTGCCAATCATATCTGGTGTCTCTTTAGCGTGCTTTTACAAAGAAAAAAGGTTTCCAGTGTAAGCTAATAGCAGCCAGTCAGTGTCCTTCAAGCGGCTCTGTCAGGCCTTCCTTCAGCGTGTGCCCTGCACAACCCTGCCAGCGTACTTTGACAGTTGCCAATCATATCTGGTGTCTCTATAGCGTGCTTTTACAAAGAAAAAAGGTTTCCAGTGTAAGCTAATAGCAGCCAGTCAGTGTCCTTCAAGCGGCTCTGTCAGGCCTTCCTTCAGCGTGTGCCCTGCACAACCCTGCCAGCGTGCTTTGACAGTTGCCAATCATATCTGGTGTCTCTTTAGCGTGCTTTTACAAAGAAAAAAGGTTTCCAGTGTAAGCTAATAGCAGCCAGTCAGTGTCCTTCAAGCGGCTCTGTCAGGCCTTCCTTCAGCGTGTGCCCTGCACAACCCTGCCAGCGTGCTTTGACAGTTGCCAATCATATCTGGTGTCTCTTTAGCGTGCTTTTACAAAGAAAAAAGGTTTCCAGTGTAAGCTAATAGCAGCCAGTCAGTGTCCTTCAAGCGGCTCTGTCAGGCCTTCCTTCAGCGTGTGCCCTGCACAGCCCTGCCAGCGTGCTTTGACAGTTGCCAATCATATCTGGTGTCTCTTTAGCGTGCTTTTACAAAGAAAAAAGGTTTCCAGTGTAAGCTAATAGCAGCCAGTCAGTGTCCTTCAAGCGGCTCTGTCAGGCCTTCCTTCAGCGTGTGCCCTGCACAACCCTGCCAGCGTGCTTTGACAGTTGCCAATCATATCTGCTGTCTCTTTAGCGTGCTTTTACAAAGAAAAAAGGTTTCCAGTGTAAGCTAATAGCAGCCAGTCAGTGTCCTTCAAGCGGCTCTGTCAGGCCTTCCTTCAGCGTGTGCCCTGCACAACCCTGCCAGCGTACTTTGACAGTTGCCAATCATATCTGGTGTCTCTATAGCGTGCTTTTACAAAGAAAAAAGGTTTCCAGTGTAAGCTAATAGCAGCCAGTCAGTGTCCTTCAAGCGGCTCTGTCAGGCCTTCCTTCAGCGTGTGCCCTGCACAACCCTGCCAGCGTGCTTTGACAGTTGCCAATCATATCTGCTGTCTCTTTAGCGTGCTTTTACAAAGAAAAAAGGTTTCCAGTGTAAGCTAATAGCAGCCAGTCAGTGTCCTTCAAGCGGCTCTGTCAGGCCTTCCATCAGCGTGTGCCCTGCACAACCCTGCCAGCGTGCTTTGACAGTTGCCAATCATATCTGGTGTCTCTTTAGCGTGCTTTTACAAAGAACAAAGGTTTCCAGTGTAAGCTAATAGCAGCCAGTCAGTGTCCTTCAAGCGGCTCTGTCAGGCCTTCCTTCAGCGTGTGCCCTGCACAACCCTGCCAGCGTGCTTTGACAGTTGCCAATCATATATTGTGTCTCTTTAGCGTGCTTTTACAAAGAAAAAAGGTTTCCAGTGTAAGCTAATAGCAGCCAGTCAGTGTCCTTCAAGCGGCTCTGTCAGGCCTTCCTTCAGCGTGTGCCCTGCACAACCCTGCCAGCGTACTTTGACAGTTGCCAATCATATCTGGTGTCTCTATAGCGTGCTTTTACAAAGAAAAAAGGATTCCAGTGTAAGCTAATAGCAGCCAGTCAGTGTCCTTCAAGCGGCTCTGTCAGGCCTTCCTTCAGCGTGTGCCCTGCACAACACTGCCAGCGTGCTTTGACAGTTGCCAATCATATCTGGTGTCTCTTTAGCGTGCTTTTACAAAGAAAAAAGGTTTCCAGTGTAAGCTAATAGCAGCCAGTCAGTGTCCTTCAAGCGGCTCTGTCAGGTCTTCCTTCAGCGTGTGCCCTGCACAACCCTGCCAGCGTGCTTTGACAGTTGCCAATCATATCTGCTGTCTCTTTAGCGTGCTTTTACAAAGAAAAAAGGTTTCCAGTGTAAGCTAATAGCAGCCAGTCAGTGTCCTTCAAGCGGCTCTGTCAGGCCTTCCTTCAGCGTGTGCCCTGCACAACCCTGCCAGCGTGCTTTGACAGTTGCCAATCATATCTGGTGTCTCTTTAGCGTGCTTTTACAAAGAAAAAAGGTTTCCAGTGTAAGCTAATAGCAGCCAGTCAGTGTCCTTCAAGCGGCTCTGTCAGGCCTTCCTTCAGCGTGTGCCCTGCACAACCCTGCCAGCGTGCTTTGACAGTTGCCAATCATATCTGGTGTCTCTATAGCGTGCTTTTACAAAGAAAAAAGGTTTCCAGTGTAAGCTAATAGCAGCCAGTCAGTGTCCTTCAAGCGGCTCTGTCAGGCCTTCCTTCGGCGTGTGCCCTGCACAACCCTGCCAGCGTGCTTTGACAGTTGCCAATCATATCTGCTGTCTCTTTAGCGTGCTTTTACAAAGAAAAAAGGTTTCCAGTGTAAGCTAATAGCAGCCAGTCAGTGTCCTTCAAGCGGCTCTGTCAGGCCTTCCTTCAGCGTGTGCCCTGCACAACCCTGCCAGCGTACTTTGACAGTTGCCAATCATATCTGGTGTCTCTATAGCGTGCTTTTACAAAGAAAAAAGGTTTCCAGTGTAAGCTAATAGCAGCCAGTCAGTGTCCTTCAAGCTGCTCTGTCAGGCCTTCCTTCAGCGTGTGCCCTGCACAACACTGCCAGCTTGCTTTGACAGTTGCCAATCATATCTGGTGTCTCTTTAGCGTGCTTTTACAAAGAAAAAAGGTTTCCAGTGTAAGCTAATAGCAGCCAGTCAGTGTCCTTCAAGCGGCTCTGTCAGGCCTTCCTTCAGCGTGTGCCCTGCACAACCCTGCCAGCGTGCTTTGACAGTTGCCAATCATATCTGGTGTCTCTTTAGCGTGCTTTTACAAAGAAAAAAGGTTTCCAGTGTAAGCTAATAGCAGCCAGTCAGTGTCCTTCAAGCGGCTCTGTCAGGCCTTCCTTCAGCGTGTGCCCTGCACAACCCTGCCAGCGTGCTTTGACAGTTGCCAATCATATCTGCTGTCTCTTTAGCGTGCTTTTACAAAGAAAAAAGGTTTCCAGTGTAAGCTAATAGCAGCCAGTCAGTGTCCTTCAAGCGGCTCTGTCAGGCCTTCCTTCAGCGCGTGCCCTGCACAACCCTGCCAGCGTACTTTGACAGTTGCCAATCATATCTGGTGTCTCTATAGCGTGCTTTTACAAAGAAAAAAGGTTTCCAGTGTAAGCTAATAGCAGCCAGTCAGTGTCCTTCAAGCGGCTCTGTCAGGCCTTCCTTCAGCGTGTGCCCTGCACAACCCTGCCAGCGTGCTTTGACAGTTGCCAATCATATCTGCTGTCTCTTTAGCGTGCTTTTACAAAGAAAAAAGGTTTCCAGTGTAAGCTAATAGCAGCCAGTCAGTGTCCTTCAAGCGGCTCTGTCAGGCCTTCCTTCAGCGTGTGCCCTGCACAACACTACCAGCTTGCTTTGACAGTTGCCAATCATATCTGGTGTCTCTTTAGCGTGCTTTTACAAAGAAAAAAGGTTTCCAGTGTAAGCTAATAGCAGCCAGTCAGTGTCCTTCAAGCGGCTCTGTCAGGCCTTCCTTCAGCGTGTGCCCTGCACAACCCTGCCAGCGTGCTTTGACAGTTGCCAATCATATCTGGTGTCTCTTTAGCGTGCTTTTACAAAGAAAAAAGGTTTCCAGTGTAAGCTAATAGCAGCCAGTCAGTGTCCTTCAAGCGGCTCTGTCAGGCCTTCCTTCAGCGTGTGCCCTGCACAACCCTGCCAGTGTACTTTGACAGTTGCCAATCATATCTGGTGTCTCTATAGCGTGCTTTTACAAAGAAAAAAGGTTTCCAGTGTAAGCTAATAGCAGCCAGTCAGTGTCCTTCAAGCGGCTCTGTCAGGCCTTCCTTCAGCGTGTGCCCTGCACAACCCTGCCAGCGTGCTTTGACAGTTGCCAATCATATCTGGTGTCTCTTTAGCGTGCTTTTACAAAGAAAAAAGGTTTCCAGTGTAAGCTAATAGCAGCCAGTCAGTGTCCTTCAAGCGGCTCTGTCAGGCCTTCCTTCAGCGTGTGCCCTGCACAACCCTGCCAGCGTTCTTTGACAGTTGCCAATCATATCTGCTGTCTCTTTAGCATGCTTTTACAAAGAAAAAAGGTTTCCAGTGTAAGCTAATAGCAGCCAGTCAGTGTCCTTCAAGCGGCTCTGTCAGGCCTTCCTTCAGCGTGTGCCCTGCACAACCCTGCCAGCGTGCTTTGACAGTTGCCAATCATATCTGGTGTCTCTATAGCGTGCTTTTACAAAGAAAAAAGGTTTCCAGTGTAAGCTAATAGCAGCCAGTCAGTGTCCTTCAAGCGGCTCTGTCAGGCCTTCCTTCGGCGTGTGCCCTGCACAACCCTGCCAGCGTGCTTTGACAGTTGCCAATCATATCTGCTGTCTCTTTAGCGTGCTTTTACAAAGAAAAAAGGTTTCCAGTGTAAGCTAATAGCAGCCAGTCAGTGTCCTTCAAGCGGCTCTGTCAGGCCTTCCTTCAGCGTGTGCCCTGCACAACCCTGCCAGCGTACTTTGACAGTTGCCAATCATATCTGGTGTCTCTATAGCGTGCTTTTACAAAGAAAAAAGGTTTCCAGTGTAAGCTAATAGCAGCCAGTCAGTGTCCTTCAAGCTGCTCTGTCAGGCCTTCCTTCAGCGTGTGCCCTGCACAACACTGCCAGCTTGCTTTGACAGTTGCCAATCATATCTGGTGTCTCTTTAGCGTGCTTTTACAAAGAAAAAAGGTTTCCAGTGTAAGCTAATAGCAGCCAGTCAGTGTCCTTCAAGCGGCTCTGTCAGGCCTTCCTTCAGCGTGTGCCCTGCACAACCCTGCCAGCGTGCTTTGACAGTTGCCAATCATATCTGGTGTCTCTTTAGCGTGCTTTTACAAAGAAAAAAGGTTTCCAGTGTAAGCTAATAGCAGCCAGTCAGTGTCCTTCAAGCGGCTCTGTCAGGCCTTCCTTCAGCGTGTGCCCTGCACAACCCTGCCAGCGTGCTTTGACAGTTGCCAATCATATCTGCTGTCTCTTTAGCGTGCTTTTACAAAGAAAAAAGGTTTCCAGTGTAAGCTAATAGCAGCCAGTCAGTGTCCTTCAAGCGGCTCTGTCAGGCCTTCCTTCAGCGTGTGCCCTGCACAACCCTGCCAGCGTACTTTGACAGTTGCCAATCATATCTGGTGTCTCTATAGCGTGCTTTTACAAAGAAAAAAGGTTTCCAGTGTAAGCTAATAGCAGCCAGTCAGTGTCCTTCAAGCGGCTCTGTCAGGCCTTCCTTCAGCGTGTGCCCTGCACAACCCTGCCAGCGTGCTTTGACAGTTGCCAATCATATCTGGTGTCTCTTTAGCGTGCTTTTACAAAGAAAAAAGGTTTCCAGTGTAAGCTAATAGCAGCCAGTCAGTGTCCTTCAAGCGGCTCTGTCAGGCCTTCCTTCAGCGTGTGCCCTGCACAACCCTGCCAGCGTGCTTTGACAGTTGCCAATCATATCTGGTGTCTCTTTAGCGTGCTTTTACAAAGAAAAAAGGTTTCCAGTGTAAGCTAATAGCAGCCAGTCAGTGTCCTTCAAGCGGCTCTGTCAGGCCTTCCTTCAGCGTGTGCCCTGCACAACCCTGCCAGCGTGCTTTTACAAATGCCAATCATATCTGATGTCTCTTTAGCCTGCTTTTACAAAGAAAAAAGGTTTCCAGTGTAAGCTAATAGCAGCCAGTCAGTGTCCTTCAAGCGGCTCTGTCAGGCCTTCCTTCAGCGTGTGCCCTGCACAACCCTGCCAGCGTGCTTTGACAGTTGCCAATCATATCTGGTGTCTCTTTAGCGTGCTTTTACAAAGAAAAAAGGTTTCCAGTGTAAGCTAATAGCAGCCAGCCAGTGTCCTTCAAGCGGCTCTGTCAGGCCTTCCTTCAGCGTGTGCCCTGCACAACCCTGCCAGTGTGCTTTGACAGTTGCCAATCATATCTGCTGTCTCTTTAGCGTGCTTTTACAAAAAAAAGGTTTCCAGTGTAAGCTAATAGCAGCCAGTCAGTGTCCTTCAAGCGGCTCTGTCAGGCCTTCCTTCAGCGTGTGCCCTGCACAACCCTGCCAGCGTACTTTGACAGTTGCCAATCATATCTGGTGTCTTTATAGCGTGCTTTTACAAAGAAAAAAGGTTTCCAGTGTAAGCTAATAGCAGCCAGTCAGTGTCCTTCAAGCGGCTCTGTCAGGCCTTCCTTCAGCGTGTGCCCTGCACAACACTGCCAGCGTGCTTTGACAGTTGCCAATCATATCTGGTGTCTCTTTAGCATGCTTTTACAAAGAAAAAAGGTTTCCAGTGTAAGCTAATAGCAGCCAGTCAGTGTCCTTCAAGCGGCTCTGTCAGGCCTTCCATCAGCGTGTGCCCTGCACAACCCTGCCAGCGTGCTTTGACAGTTGCCAATCATATCTGGTGTCTCTTTAGCGTGCTTTTACAAAGAAAAAAGGTTTCCAGTGTAAGCTAATAGCAGCCAGTCAGTGTCCTTCAAGCGGCTCTGTCAGGCCTTCCTTCAGCGTGTGCCCTGCACAACCCTGCCAGCGTGCTTTGACAGTTGCCAATCATATCTGGTGTCTCTTTAGCGTGCTTTTACAAAGAAAAAAGGTTTCCAGTGTAAGCTAATAGCAGCCAGTCAGTGTCCTTCAAGCGGCTCTGTCAGGCCTTCCTTCAGCCAGTGCCCTGCACAACCCTGCCAGCGTGCTTTGACAGTTGCCAATCATATCTGGTGTCTCTTTAGCATGCTTTTACAAAGAAAAAAGGTTTCCAGTGTAAGCTAATAGCAGCCAGTCAGTGTCCTTCAAGCGGCTCTGTCAGGCCTTCCATCAGCGTGTGCCCTGCACAACCCTGCCAGCGTGCTTTGACAGTTGCCAATCATATCTGGTGTCTCTTTAGCGTGCTTTTACAGAGAAAAAAGGTTTCCAGTGTAAGCTAATAGCAGCCAGTCAGTGTCCTTCAAGCGGCTCTGTCAGGCCTTCCATCAGCGTGTGCCCTGCACAACCCTGCCAGCGTGCTTTGACAGTTGCCAATCATATCTGGTGTCTCTTTAGCGTGCTTTTACAAAGAAAAAAGTTTTCCAGTGTAAGCTAATAGCAGCCAGTCAGTGTCCTTCAAGCGGCTCTGTCAGGCCTTCCTTCAGCGTGTGCCCTGCACAACCCTGCCAGCGTGCTTTGACAGTTGCCAATCATATCTGGTGTCTCTTTAGCGTGCTTTTACAAAGAAAAAAGGTTTCCAGTGTAAGCTAATAGCAGCCAGTCAGTGTCCTTCAAGCGGCTCTGTCAGGCCTTCCTTCAGCGTGTGCCCTGCACAACCCTGCCAGCGTGCTTTGACAGTTGCCAATCATATCTGGTGTCTCTATAGCGTGCTTTTACAAAGAAAAAAGGTTTCCAGTGTAAGCTAATAGCAGCCAGTCAGTGTCCTTCAAGCGGCTCTGTCAGGCCTTCCTTCAGCGTGTGCCCTGCACAACCCTGCCAGCGTGCTTTGACAGTTGCCAATCATATCTGGTGTCTCTTTAGCGTGCTTTTACAAAGAAAAAAGGTTTCCAGTGTAAGCTAATAGCAGCCAGTCAGTGTCCTTCAAGCGGCTCTGTCAGGCCTTCCTTCAGCGTGTGCCCTGCACAACCCTGCCAGCGTGCTTTGACAGTTGCCAATCATATCTGCTGTCTCTTTAGCGTGCTTTTACAAAAAAAAAAGGTTTCCAGTGTAAGCTAATAGCAGCCAGTCAGTGTCCTTCAAGCGGCTCTGTCAGGCCTTCCTTCAGCGTGTGCCCTGCACAACCCTGCCAGCGTACTTTGACAGTTGCCAATCATATCTGGTGTCTCTATAGCGTGCTTTTACAAAGAAAAAAGGTTTCCAGTGTAAGCTAATAGCAGCCAGTCAGTGTCCTTCAAGCGGCTCTGTCAGGCCTTCCTTCAGCGTGTGCCCTGCACAACACTGCCAGCGTGCTTTGACAGTTGCCAATCATATCTGGTGTCTCTTTAGCGTGCTTTTACAAAGAAAAAAGGTTTCCAGTGTAAGCTAATAGCAGCCAGTCAGTGTCCTTCAAGCGGCTCTGTCAGGCCTTCCATCAGCGTGTGCCCTGCACAACCCTGCCAGCGTGCTTTGACAGTTGCCAATCATATCTGGTGTCTCTTTAGCGTGCTTTTACAAAGAAAAAAGGTTTCCAGTGTAAGCTAATAGCAGCCAGTCAGTGTCCTTCAAGCGGCTCTGTCAGGCCTTCCTTCAGCGTGTGCCCTGCACAACCCTGCCAGCGTGCTTTGACAGTTGCCAATCATATCTGGTGTCTCTTTAGCGTGCTTTTACAAAGAAAAAAGGTTTCCAGTGTAAGCTAATAGCAGCCAGTCAGTGTCCTTCAAGCGGCTCTGTCAGGCCTTCCTTCAGCGTGTGCCCTGCACAACCCTGCCAGCGTGCTTTGACAGTTGCCAATCATATCTGGTGTCTCTTTAGCATGCTTTTACAAAGAAAAAAGGTTTCCAGTGTAAGCTAATAGCAGCCAGTCAGTGTCCTTCAAGCGGCTCTGTCAGGCCTTCCATCAGCGTGTGCCCTGCACAACCCTGCCAGCGTGCTTTGACAGTTGCCAATCATATCTGGTGTCTCTTTAGCGTGCTTTTACAAAGAAAAAAGGTTTCCAGTGTAAGCTAATAGCAGCCAGTCAGTGTCCTTCAAGCGGCTCTGTCAGGCCTTCCTTCAGCGTGTGCCCTGCACAACCCTGCCAGCGTGCTTTGACAGTTGCCAATCATATCTGGTGTCTCTTTAGCGTGCTTTTACAAAGAAAAAAGGTTTCCAGTGTAAGCTAATAGCAGCCAGTCAGTGTCCTTCAAGCGGCTCTGTCAGGCCTTCCATCAGCGTGTGCCCTGCACAACCCTGCCAGCGTGCTTTGACAGTTGCCAATCATATCTGGTGTCTCTATAGCGTGCTTTTACAAAAAAAAAGGTTTCCAGTGTAAGCTAATAGCAGCCAGTCAGTGTCCTTCAAGCGGCTCTGTCAGGCCTTCCTTCAGCGTGTGCCCTGCACAACCCTGCCAGCGTACTTTGACAGTTGCCACTCATATCTGGTGTCTCTATAGCGTGCTTTTAAAACCAAAACTTTGTTTCCACTGTAATAGAAGAGCAGTTGCCTGCCTGCCAGCTTCTGTGTGAGTTTCACAGTGGATACTGTGCCCTCTTGCCCAGTGCCACCACTCATATCTGTTTTTACAATAGCATAAGCTTTAGATTTAAAATAAATAATTTTTTTCACTGTAATAGAAGAGCAGTTAGTTGTCTGCAAGCGTCTGAGTGTCAGGCCTACTTCAGCGTGTGCTCTGCAGACCTGTGCCAGTGTGCTTTGACAGTTGCCACTCATATCTTGTGTCTCTATAGCGTGCTTTTACAACCAAAATTTGTTTTTCACTGTTATAGATTGAATAGCAGTTACTTGTCTTCAAGCGGGTTTCTCAGGCCTACTTCAGCGTGTGCTCTGCAGCACTGTTGCAGTGCACATTGCCAATCATATCTGGTGTCTCTATAGCGTGCTTTTAAAAACAAAATTTGTTTTTCACTGTTATAGATTGAATAGCAGTTACTTGTCTTCAAGCGGGTGTCTCAGGCCTACTTCAGCGTGTGCTCTGCAGACCTGTGCCAGTGTGCTTTGACAGTTGCCACTCATATCTTGTGTCTCTATAGCGTGCTTTTACAACCAAAATTTGTTTTTCACTGTTATAGATTGAATAGCAGTTACTTGTCTTCAAGCGGGTGTCTCAGGCCTACAGTGTGTGCTCTGCAGAACTGTTACAGTTCACATTGCCAATCATATCTGGTCTCACAGTAGCTTGCACGCATAGTACCACTAATCCCCCAAAAAATGACAGGCAGAGGCAGGCCACCCCGCAGGGGCCGTCGTGGTCGTGGTGCTGTGATTCCCTTTTGCCCTAGAATAATGCCCAGTTTTCAGAAGCCACGTACCCTGAACTTGAAAAGTTCTGAGGACATAGTTGACTGGCTAACACAGGACACCCAATCTTGTACAGCCTCCGCTCGGAACCTTGACGCACCATCCTCCTCCAGCTTAGCTTCAGGCACCTCTCAAGATAGCACTCACCCGCCTGCCGCCACCACCAAAACTAGCACCACAGCCGCTTTACTTGGTATGTCAGAGGAGTTATTCACACACCCGTTTGAAGAAATGAGTGATGCGCAACCATTATTGCTAGAGGATGTAGATAACAGGGATATGTCTCAGGCAGGCAGCATTAAACACATGGAGGTACGGTGTGATGATGATGATGTTGTACCCGCTGCTGCTTCCTTTTCTGAATTGTCAGATACAAGCGAAGCGGTTGATGATGACGATGCGTCCATGGATGTCACGTGGGTGCCCGCTAGAAGAGAAGAAGAACAGGGCGAAAGTTCAGATGGGGAGACAGAGAGGAGGAGGAGGAGACCAGTTGGAAGCAGGGGGGGGTCGTCGCAAGGAGCTAGTGGCACAGTCAGACAGCATGCATCGGCACCCGGGGTCAGCCCGACAGCACGCCAATCAACGCATGCTGTGTCCACCACCAGAATGCCGTCATTGCAGAGCTCAGCAGTGTGGCATTTTTTTTGTGTGTCTGCCTCTGACAACAGCGATGCCATTTGCAACCTGTGCCAAAGGAAACTGAGTCGTGGGAGGTCCAACACCCACTTAGGTACAACTGCTTTGCGTAGGCACATGATCTCACATCACAAACGCCTATGGGATCAACACATGAGTACAAGCAGCACGCCTACTCTAAGCCGCCATCCTCCTCCTGGTCCAGCATCTTTAGCCACGTCAACCACTGCTGTCCTTCTTGCCCCCTCTCAACCATCCGCCACTCCGTCTCCCGCCTTGAGCAGTTCCCGCTCATCTGCCCACAGTCATGTGTCTGTCAAGGACATGTTTGAGCGTAAGAAGCCAATGTCACCAAGTCACCCCCTTGCCCAGCGTCTGACAGCTGGCTTGTCCGAACTATTAGCCCGCCAGCTTTTACCATACAATCTGGAGTCTGAGGCGTTAAACAAATTTGTAGCTATTGGGACACCGCAGTGGAAGGTACCCGGCCGGAATTTCTTTTCACAAAAGGCAATCCCCAACTTGTACTCGATTGTGCAAAAGGAAGTCATGGCATGTCTGGCACACAGTGTTGGGGCAAGGGTCCATATGACCACTGATACCTGGTTTGCAAAGCATGGTCAGGGCAGGTATATCACCTACACTGCGTATTGGGTAAACCTGCTGACGGCTGACAAGCAAGGAATGCGTGGCATTGCAGAGGAGTTGGTGACACCGCCACGAATTGCAGGCAGTCCTGCTGCCACCTCCTCTACTCCTCCTACTCCATCCTCTTCCATAACCTCCTCGGCTGAGTCCTCTTGTGCCGCTGCTTCTTGCTCCACATCAACGGCACCCCCCCAGCTCCCCAGGTACTATCCCACATCCCGGATACGGCAGTGTCACGCCGTCTTGGGTTTGACTTGCTTGAAAGCAGAGAGTCACACCGGACAAGAACTCCTGTCCGCCCTGAACGCACAGGTGGAAAAGTGGCTGACTCCACAGCAACTGGATATCGGCAAAGTGGTGTGTGACAACGGAAAAAATTTGATAGCGGCATTGAAGTTGGGCAAGTTGACACATGTGCCGTGCATGGCACATGTGTGTAATCTGATCGTACAACGCTTTGTGCATAAGTACACAGGCTTACAGGACGTCCTGAAGCAGGCCAGGAAGGTGTGTGGCCATTTCAGGCGTTCCTACACGGCCATGGCTCACTTTGCCGATATCCAGCGGCAAAACAACATGCCAGTGAGGCGCTTGATTTGCGACATCCCTACACGTTGGAATTCAACACTCCTAATGTTCGACCGCCTGCTCCAACAAGAAAAAGCTGTTAATGAATATTTGTATGACCGGGGTGCTAGGACAGCCTCTGGGGAGCTGGGAATTTTTTTGCCACGTTACTGGACGCTCATGCGCAATGCCTGTAGGCTCATGCGTCCTTTTGAGGAGGTGACAAACCTAGTCAGTCGCAGTTGTGTGTGTGCGTGTGTATGGCTGTCTGCCTGTGTGTGTGTGTGTGACAGGGTGAAGATTTCTTGCACATGGGTGTGACAGGGTGAAGATTTCTTGCACAGGGCGCCCAAAGGCCTAAGGCTGGCCCTGCGCATGGGCCAGTGGCTCTGCACCAGACTTCCCTCCAATTGATCAAAGTTAAAGGATTTCAAGTGGACTGATTACAATTACAGGGCCTCTAAAGAGTCCTGTATTGTTATTTGTCGTCACTACCTTCCCGCGTCAGGAGTGGGTCATTTGCGCCCCTGCTGCCTTCCTTGCATGTGGTAGCTGTTTGTCAGGGATTTGTCAATCCATATCTGCCAAGTGACCCTATGTAGGGGTAACAGTCTCTATTCTGCTCTGTGTCAGTGTGTATCATGGTCTCTGTGGACGGTGAACAGTCTCTATTCTGCTCTGTGTCAGTGTGTATCATGGTCTCTGTGGACAGGGAATGATACCGGAGAAACTGACGGAAGCCAAGCACAGAGAGATGGACACAGGTTTCTTCAGGAAGGAAGAGATTCTTTATTGGATCACCGATCGGGACTCAGAGGGACTAATGTCACCAAAATACAGCAAGTTCTGAGCCCCGGACAATAGTGCAGGCTCCTTATATAGGCACATAACTCCTCCCATATTAAGCTCCACCCGCACATTCTCTTGACCAATCAATACAAATAAGAATTAACTTCCTGCTTGACCGCATGGCTTGTCCAGCACAATGGAGGAGGGGAATACTATATCCTGTATTCTTGCACATGCTCCGTACACTACTGATCGTATCTTGCCTCGTGCAACCAACTGATCGATACGTCAGCATATGCACGTACACATGCCACGTGGTAATCTCGGCCTACTAAATTTATTTTTACCGAGATTCCACCACAGGAACAGTCTCTATTCTGCTCTGTGTCAGTGTGTATCAGGGGTTTTGAGGACAGGTGTCAATCCATATCTGCCAAGTGACCCTATGTATATCTGCTGTCAGTACACAGGAAAAGTTTAAATATTTCTTGTTCTACGTTCTCTGCAACTCCACGCACCGACTCATCCAATACGTGAAGATCTGGGGTTTCTCTGACTCTCCTCAGTAGTGTATCAAACAGAGTCTGCACTGTGGTAACACGGACATCTTCATGACATAACTCAACTATTTGCAGATAGGCAGTCTGCAGCTTCTCTTTCACCTGTTCTCTTCTTTCTCTTATGCGTATTCTTGTCTATATGCAGGTGGTCTCTTGCCTTTCTTTTAACCAATTCGTTCCTTCCATATGGTTTCAAAAGATCTCTGGCATCATTACTTTCAACGCAAATAACGTCATCATAGTTAGTCTCCTCATTATTCACCGGGAAGAGAGTGTTTGCACTGACTACCCACAGCATGCTCTTGCCATTGCCTACTCCACCTTCAACGACAGGGTGCAAGTCCCAAGGAGAAGGATCATTCACTTTATTATCTGTCTTTATTTCACAAGTAGTGCCTGGAACATCCTCATGGGTCACAAGATGTAAATCTGGACTAATGTCAACCCCAGGGTCTGGAAAATCATCAATTTGAAATTTTTTGAATAATCCCAGTGGGCTGCCACATTCTTCCTCCTCTGATGGTATTAAAGTTTGCAGAGATTCACTATGGGGTGGTGTCAAGCATTTTGGAGAACAATTAAGCATCTCCATCCCAATACGTTTCAGATGTCCTATCAGCTCTTCCACCCTATGCGATACTATGGGCAGGCTACCCGTGACGTCATTACTCACGGCCCTATTTCACGCGGACACTCTGTGTCAGTGTGTATCATGGTGTCTGTGGACAGGGAACAGTCTCTATTCTGCTCTGTGTCAGTGTGTATCATGGTCTCTGTGGACGGTGAACAGTCTCTATTCTGCTCTGTGTCAGTGTGTATCATGATCTCTGTGGACAGGGAACAGTCTCTATTCTGCTCTGTGTCAGTGTGTATCAGGGGTTTTGAGGACAGGCGTCAATCCATATCTGCCAAGTGACCCTATGTAGGGGGAACAGTCCCTATTCTGCTCTGTGTCAGTGTGTATCATGGTCTCTGTGGACGGTGAACAGTCTCTATTCTGCTCTGTGTCAGTGTGTATCATGGTCTCTGTGGACAGGGAACAGTCTCTATTCTGCTCTGTGTCAGTGTGTATCAGGGATCATTAGGATAGGTGTCAATCCATATCTGCCAAGTGACCCTATGTAGGGGGAACAGTCCCTATTCTGCTCTGTGTCAGTGTGTATCAGGGGTTTTGAGGACAGGTGTCAATCCATATCTGCCAAGTGACCCTATGTAGGAGGAACAGTCCCTATTCTGCTCTGTGTCAGTGTGTATCAGGGATCATTAGGATAGGTGTCAATCCATATCTGCCAAGTGACCCTATGTAGGGGGAACAGTCTCTATTCTGCTCTGTGTCAGTGTGTATCAGGGGTTTTGAGGACAGGTGTCAATCCATATCTGCCAAGTGACCCTATGTAGGGGGAACAGTCCCTATTCTGCTCTGTGTCAGTGTGTATCAGGGATCATTAGGATAGGTGTCAATCCATATCTGCCAAGTGACCCTATGTAGGGGGAACAGTCTCTATTCTGCTCTGTGTCAGTGTGTATCAGGGGTTTTGAGGACAGGTGTCAATCCATATCTGCCAAGTGACCCTATGTAGGGGGAACAGTCCCTATTCTGCTCTGTGTCAGTGTGTATCAGGGATCATTAGGATAGGTGTCAATCCATATCTGCCAAGTGACCCTATGTAGGGGGAACAGTCCCTATTCTGCTCTGTGTCAGTGTGTATAAGGGGTTTTGAGGACAGGTGTCAATCCATATCTGCCAAGTGACCCTATGTAAGGGGAACAGTCCCTATTCTGCTCTGTGTCAGTGTGTATCATGGTCTCTGTGGACGGTGAACAGTCTCTATTCTGCTCTGTGTCAGTGTGTATCATGGTCTCTGTGGACAGGGAACAGTCTCTATTCTGCTCTGTGTCAGTGTGTATCAAGGATCATTAGGATAGGTGTCAATCCATATCTGCCAAGTGACCCTATGTAGGGGGAACAGTCCCTATTCTGCTCTGTGTCAGTGTGTATCAGGGGTTTTGAGGACAGGTGTCAATCCATATCTGCCAAGTGACCCTATGTAGGGGGAACAGTCCCTATTCTGCTCTGTGTCAGTGTGTATCAGGGGTTTTGAGGACAGGTTTCAATCCATATCTGCCAAGTGACCCTATGTAGGGGGAACAGTCCCTATTCTGCTCTGTGTCAGTGTGTATCAGGGGTTTTGAGGACAGGTGTCAATCCATATCTGCCAAGTGACCCTATGTAGGGGGAACAGTCTCTATTCTGCTCTGTGTCAGTGTGTATCAGGGGTTTTGAGGACAGGTTTCAATCCATATCTGCCAAGTGACCCTATGTAGGGGGAACAGTCCCTATTCTGCTCTGTGTCAGTGTGTATCAGGGATCATTAGGATAGGTGTCAATCCATATCTGCCAAGTGACCCTATGTAGGGGGAACAGTCTCTATTCTGCTCTGTGTCAGTGTGTATCAGGGGTTTTGAGGACAGGTGTCAATCCATATCTGCCAAGTGACCCTATGTAGGGGGAACAGTCTCTATTCTGCTCTGTGTCAGTGTGTATCAGGGATCATTAGGATAGGTGTCAATCCATATCTGCCAAGTGACCCTATGTAGGGGGAACAGTCCCTATTCTGCTCTGTGTCAGTGTGTATCAGGGGTTTTGAGGACAGGTGTCAATCCATATCTGCCAAGTGACCCTATGTAGGGGTAACAGTCCCTATTCTGCTCTGTGTCAGTGTGTATCATGGTCTCTGTGGACAGGGAACAGTCTCTATTCTGCTCTGTGTCAGTGTGTATCAGGGGTTTTGAGGACAGGTGTCAATCCATATCTGCCAAGTGACCCTATGTATATCTGCTGTCAGTACACAGGAAAAGTTTAAATATTTCTTGTTCTACGTTCTCTGCAACTCCACGCACCAACTCATCCAATACGTGAAGATCTGGGGTTTCTCTGACTCTCCTCAGTAGTGTATCAAACAGAGTCTGCACTGTGGTAACACGGACATCTTCATGACATAACTCAACTATTTGCAGATAGGCAGTCTGCAGCTTCTCTTTCACCTGTTCTCTTCTTTCTCTTATGCGTATTCTTGTCTATATGCAGGTGGTCTCTTGCCTTTCTTTTAACCAATTCGTTCCTTCCATATGGTTTCAAAAGATCTCTGGCATCATTACTTTCAACGCAAATAACGTCATCATAGTTAGTCTCCTCATTATTCACCGGGAAGAGAGTGTTTGCACTGACTACCCACAGCATGCTCTTGCCATTGCCTACTCCACCTTCAACGACAGGGTGCAAGTCCCAAGGAGAAGGATCATTCACTTTATTATCTGTCTTTATTTCACAAGTAGTGCCTGGAACATCCTCATGGGTCACAAGATGTAAATCTGGACTAATGTCAACCCCAGGGTCTGGAAAATCATCAATTTGAAATTTTTTGAATAATCCCAGTGGGCTGCCACATTCTTCCTCCTCTGATGGTATTAAAGTTTGCAGAGATTCACTATGGGGTGGTGTCAAGCATTTTGGAGAACAATTAAGCATCTCCATCCCAATACGTTTCAGATGTCCTATCAGCTCTTCCACCCTATGCGATACTATGGGCAGGCTACCCGTGACGTCATTACTCACGGCCCTATTTCACGCGGACACTCTGTGTCAGTGTGTATCATGGTGTCTGTGGACAGGGAACAGTCTCTATTCTGCTCTGTGTCAGTGTGTATCATGGTCTCTGTGGACGGTGAACAGTCTCTATTCTGCTCTGTGTCAGTGTGTATCATGGTCTCTGTGGACAGGGAACAGTTTCTATTCTGCTCTGTGTCAGTGTGTATCAGGGGTTTTGAGGACAGGCGTCAATCCATATCTGCCAAGTGACCCTATGTAGGGGGAACAGTCCCTATTCTGCTCTGTGTCAGTGTGTATCATGGTCTCTGTGGACGGTGAACAGTCTCTATTCTGCTCTGTGTCAGTGTGTATCATGGTCTCTGTGGACAGGGAACAGTCTCTATTCTGCTCTGTGTCAGTGTGTATCAGGGATCATTAGGATAGGTGTCAATCCATATCTGCCAAGTGACCCTATGTATGGGGAACAGTCCCTATTCTGCTCTGTGTCAGTGTGTATCAGGGGTTTTGAGGACGGGTGTCAATCCATATCTGCCAAGTGACCCTATGTAGGAGGAACAGTCCCTATTCTGCTCTGTGTCAGTGTGTATCAGGGATCATTAGGATAGGTGTCAATCCATATCTGCCAAGTGACCCTATGTAGGGGGAACAGTCTCTATTCTGCTCTGTGTCAGTGTGTATCAGGGGTTTTGAGGACAGGTGTCAATCCATATCTGCCAAGTGACCCTATGTAGGGGGAACAGTCCCTATTCTGCTCTGTGTCAGTGTGTATCAGGGATCATTAGGATAGGTGTCAATCCATATCTGCCAAGTGACCCTATGTAGGGGGAACAGTCCCTATTCTGCTCTGTGTCAGTGTGTATCAGGGGTTTTGAGGACAGGTTTCAATCCATATCTGCCAAGTGACCATATGTAGGGGGAACAGTCCCTATTCTGCTCTGTGTCAGTGTGTATCAGGGGTTTTGAGGACAGGTGTCAATCCATATCTGCCAAGTGACCCTATGTAGGGGGAACAGTCTCTATTCTGCTCTGTGTCAGTGTGTATCAGGGGTTTTGAGGACAGGTTTCAATCCATATCTGCCAAGTGACCCTATGTAGGGGGAACAGTCCCTATTCTGCTCTGTGTCAGTGTGTATCAGGGATCATTAGGATAGGTGTCAATCCATATCTGCCAAGTGACCCTATGTAGGGGGAACAGTCTCTATTCTGCTCTGTGTCAGTGTGTATCAGGGGTTTTGAGGACAGGTGTCAATCCATATCTGCCAAGTGACCCTATGTAGGGGGAACAGTCTCTATTCTGCTCTGTGTCAGTGTGTATCAGGGATCATTAGGATAGGTGTCAATCCATATCTGCCAAGTGACCCTATGTAGGGGGAACAGTCCCTATTCTGCTCTGTGTCAGTGTGTATCAGGGGTTTTGAGGACAGGTGTCAATCCATATCTGCCAAGTGACCCTATGTAGGGGTAACAGTCCCTATTCTGCTCTGTGTCAGTGTGTATCATGGTCTCTGTGGACAGGGAACAGTCTCTATTCTGCTCTGTGTCAGTGTGTATCAGGGGTTTTGAGGACAGGTGTCAATCCATATCTGCCAAGTGACCCTATGTAGGGGGAACAGTCCCTATTCTGCTCTGTGTCAGTGTGTATCAGGGGTTTTGAGGACAGGTGTCAATCCATATCTGCCAAGTGACCCTATGTAGGGGGAACAGTCCCTATTCTGCTCTGTGTCAGTGTGTATCATGGTCTCTGTGGACGGTGAACAGTCTCTATTCTGCTCTGTGTCAGTGTGTATCATGGTCTCTGTGGAAGGGGAACAGTCTCTATTCTGCTCTGTGTCAGTGTGTATCAGGGATCATTAGGATAGGTGTCAATCCATATCTGCCAAGTGACCCTATGTAGGGGGAACAGTCCCTATTCTGCTCTGTGTCAGTGTGTATCAGGGGTTTTGAGGACAGGTGTCAATCCATATCTGCCAAGTGACCCTATGGAGGGGGAACAGTCCCTATTCTGCTCTGTGTCAGTGTGTATCAGGGATCATTAGGATAGGTGTCAATCCATATCTGCCAAGTGACCCTATGTGGGGGGAACAGTCCCTATTCTGCTCTGTGTCAGTGTGTATCAGGGGTTTTGAGGACAGGTTTCAATCCATATCTGCCAAGTGACCCTATGTAGGGGGAACAGTCCCTATTCTGCTCTGTGTCAGTGTGTATCAGGGGTTTTGAGGACAGGTGTCAATCCATATCTGCCAAGTGACCCTATGTAGGAGGAACAGTCCCTATTCTGCTCTGTGTCAGTGTGTATCAGGGTCCCTGAGGACAGGTGTCAATCCATATCTGCCAAGTGACCCTATGTAGGGGGAACAGTCCCTATTCTGCTCTGTGTCAGTGTGTATCAGGGGTATTGAGGACAGGTGTCAATCCATATCTGCCAAGTGACCCTATGTAGGGGGAACAGTCTCTATTCTGCTCTGTGTGAGGAGGAGGAACGGGAAATGAGTAGCTCGGCATCCAACCTTGTGCAAATGGGGTCTTTCATGCTGTCGTGCCTGTTCAGGGACCCTCGTATAAAAAGGCTGAAGGAGAACGACCTGTTCGGGGTGTCCACGCTACTAGACCCCCGGTATAAGCAGACAGTGGCGGAAATGTTACCGAATTACAAGTCGGAAAGGATGCAGCATTTGCAAAATAAATTAAAAAGTATGCTTTACACAGCGTATAAGGGTGATGTCACAGCACAACGGGAATCTAACAGGGGAAGAGGTGGAAGTCATCCTCCTCCTCCTCCCACGACCACGCCATATCTGCCAAGTGACCCTATGTAGGGGGAACAGACTCTATTCTGCTCTGTGTCAGTGTGTATCAGGGTCCCTAAGGACAGGTGTCAATCCATATCTGCCAAGTGACCCTATGTAGGGGGAACAGTCCCTATTCTGCTCTGTGTCAGTGTGTATCAGGGATCCTTAGGATTGGTGTCAATCCATATCTGCCAAGTGACCCTATGTAGGAGGAACAGTCCCTATTCTGCTCTGTCTCAGTGTGTATCAGGGTCCCTGAGGGCAGGTGTCAATCCATATCTGCCAAGTGACCCTATGTAGGAGGAACAGTCTCTATTCTGCTCTGTGTCAGTGTGTATCAGGGATCCTTAGGACAGGTGTCAATCCATATCTGCCAAGTGACCCTATGTAGGAGGAACAGTCCCTATTCTGCTCTGTGTCAGTGTGTATCAGGGATCCTTAGGATAGGTGTCAATCCATATCTGCCAAGTGACCCTATGTAGGAGGAACAGTCCCTATTCTGCTCTGTGTCAGTGTGTATCAGGGTCCCTGAGGATAGGTGTCAATCCATATCTGCCAAGTGACCCTATGTAGGAGGAACAGTCCCTATTCTGCTCTGTGTCAGTGTGTATCAGGGTCTCTGAGGACAGGTGTCAATCCATATCTGCCAAGTGACCCTATGTAGGGGGAACAGTCCTTATTCTGCTCTGTGTCAGTGTGTATCAGTGATCCTTAGGATAGGTGTCAATCCATATCTGCCAAGTGACCCTATGTAGGGGGAACAGTCTCTATTCTGCTCTGTGTGAGGAGGAGGAACGGGAAATGAGTAGCTCGGCATCCAACCTTGTGCAAATGGGGTCTTTCATGCTGTCGTGCCTGTTGAGGGACCCTCGTATAAAAAGGCTGAAGGAGAACGACCTGTTCTGGGTGTCCACGCTACTAGACCCCCGGTATAAGCAGACAGTGGCGGAAATGTTACCGAATAACAAGTCGGAAAGGATGCAGCATTTGCAAAATAAATTAAAAAGTATGCTTTAAACAGCGTATAAGGGTGATGTCCCAGCACAATGGGAATCTAGCAGGGGAAGAGGGGGAAGTCATCCTCCTCCTCCTCCCATGACCACGCCATATCTACCAATTGACCCTATGTAGGGGGAACAGACTCTATTCTGCTCTGTGTCAGTGTGTATCAGGGTCCCTAAGGACAGGTGTCAATCCATATCTGCCAAGTGACCCTATGTAGGGGGAACAGTCCCTATTCTGCTCTGTGTCAGTGTTATCAGGGATCCTTAGGATAGGTGTCAATCCATATCTGCCAAGTGACCCTATGTAGGGGGAACAGTCTCTATTCTGCTCTGTGCCAGTGTGTATCAGGGTCCCTAAGGACAGGTGTCAATCCATATCTGCCAAGTGACCCTATGTAGGGGGAACAGTCCCTATTCTGCTCTGTGTCAGTGTGTATCAGGGATCCTTAGGACAGGTGTCAATCCATATCTGTCAAGTGACCCTATGTAGGGGGAACAGTCTCTATTCTGCTCTGTGTGAGCAGGAGGAACGGGAAATGAGTAGCTCGGCATCCAACCTTGTGCAAATGGGGTCTTTCATGCTGTCGTGCCTGTTGAGGGACCCTTGTATAAAAAGGCTGAAGGAGAACGACCTGTTCTGGGTGTCCACGCTACTAGACCCCCGGTATAAGCAGACAGTGGCGGAAATGTTACCGAATTACAAGTCGGAAAGGATGCAGCATTTGCTAAATAAATTAAAAAGTATGCTTTACACAGCGTATAAGGGTGATGTCACAGCACAACGGGAATCTAACAGGGGAAGAGGTGAAAGTCATCCTCCTCCCACGACCACGCCATATCTGCCAAGTGACCCTATGTAGGGGGACAGTCCCTATTCTGCTCTGTGTCAGTGTGTATCAGGGGCTTTGAGGACCGGTGTCAATCCATACCTGCCAAGTGACCCTATGTAAGGGGAACATTCCCTATTCTGCTCTGTGTCCGTGTGCATCAGGGGCTCTGAGGACAGGTGTCAATCCATATGTCAAGGTGTCAATATGTCATATGTCAGGTGTCAATCCATATTCATTGCGATTTAGGAATGTTAGGTGATTTCTGCCCTTTATGGATTAAAACCAGACTCTGCATCAACTGTGTAATTTTCCATGGGAGTTTTGCCATGGATCCCCCTCCAGCATGCCACAGTCCAGGTGTTAGTCCCCTTGAAACAACTTTTCCATCACTTTTGTGGCCAGAAAGAGTCCCTGCCCAAAATTCGCCTGCCCATTTAAGTCAATGGCGGTTCGCCCGGTTCGCCGGTTCGCGAACATTTGAGGAAGTTCGGGTTCGCCATTCGCGAACCGAAAATTTCGGGTTCGCGACATCACTCGACACCAGATATGACTGGCAATGTGCACTGGCAGAGGTTGGCAGAGTACACGCTGTAGGCCTGACACCCGCTTGAAGGACACTGACTGCTATTAGATTACAGTCAAAAAGTTTTTTTTGTTTTTAAATGCACGCTATTGTGACACCAGATATGAGTGGCAATGTGCACTGGCAGAGGTTGGCAGAGTACACGCTGTAGGCCTGACACCCGCTTGAAGACAATTAACTGCTTTTCAATCTATAACAGTGAAAAAACTTTTTTTGTTTTTAAATGCAAGCTATTGTGACTCCAGATATGAGTGGCACTGTGAACTGGCAGAGGTTGGCAGAGTACATGCTGTAGGCCTGACACACAGACGCTTGCAGACAACTAACTGCTATTCAATCTATTACAGTGAAAAAAAAAATGTTTTTAAGTGCAAGCTATTGTGACACCAGATATGAGTGGTGGCACTGGGCTAGTGGGCACATTATCCACTATGAGCCTGACACAGAAGCTGGCAGGCAGGCAACTGCAATTAGATTACACAGAAAAAAAAAAAAACCCAAAAAAACAGACTGATGTTCTAGCCCTAAAACGGGCTTTTTGGGGTGCTGTCCTTACAGCAGAGATCAGATGAGTCTTTCAGGACTGTAGTGGACACTGAATATACTATCCTAGCTATCCATTTCCCTATCAAATCAACAGCAGCTACACTTTCCCACCTCTCACTAAGAATGCAGCTTCAGAATGAATCTAAAATGGATGCTGTCCAGTAGGTGGGAGGGTCTGCTAGGGAGGGTGTGCTGCTGATTGGCTGGAATGTGTATGCTGACTGTGAGGCACAGGGTCAAAGTTTACTCAATGATGACGAATAGGGGCGGATCGAACCGCGCATATGTTCGCCCGCTGTGGCAAACGCGAACACGCTATGTTCGCCAGCGAACCGTTCGGTACATCACTAATGGAGACTCTGGGAGAGACATGGAGACACTGAGACAATAAGGAACAATGAGATACATTGAGAAACTAATGGACACAGAGAAATGGAAACACTGGGAGACTAAGGGACACTGAGAGACAGGAAGACACTTTAAGACAGGGAAACAGTGGCAGGAGAATCAAACAGTAAGTAGTTTTTTGGTGATTTTACAGCATTTTCTCTTATGTCAGTCCTTGTGATTAACAACCTGTGATGTGACGCATGCATAATTAATTTTGCAAATTAGTATGGCCGGTGTTTTTTCCCAAGGAAGGGGGCAACCCTAATCGATACTCAGTATTATTATACAGAGCAACATGTTTATTATCAGCGTATAGATACTCAGTGTGACGGACCGCCTGGCACCCCGACCGGATACCTCCGAAATTCTCTGCATCCTAGTACTTGCGAGCACCATAAGCACTGCACTGGAACACCATAATTACTGTAAACCCCACGAACCGCCGCAGCTTGGTTGAGGTCTCGCCGTCCTCCACCTACCCGGGACCCAAGACCAGGATCCAGCTTACAGTGGGTAGACCTCACCTAGTCCAGAGAGCATCTTTTGCAGAGAACAGAGAGTGTTTATTATCAGCGTATAGATACTCCGTATTATTATTATACAGAGCAGCATGTTTATTATCAGTTTATAGATACTCCGTATTATTATAGAGAGACACATGTTTATTATCAGTGTATAGATACTCAGTATTATTATACAGAGCGACATGTTTATTATCAGTGTATATATACTCAGTATTATTATACAGAGCGACATGTTTATTATCAGTGTATAGATACTCAGTATTATTATACAGAGCGACATGTTTATTATCAGTGTATAGAAACTCTGTATTATTATACAGAGCGACATGTTTATTATCAGTGTATAGATACTCAGTATTACTACACAGAGCGACATGTTTATTATCAGCGTATAGATACTCTGTATCATTATACAGAGCGACATGTTTATTATCAGCGTATAGATACTCCGTATTATACAGAGCGACATGTTTATTATAAGAGTATAGATACTCAGTATTATTATACAGAGTGACATGTTTATTATCAGCGTATAGATGCTCAGTATCATTATACAGAGCGACATGTTTATTAGCAGTGTATAGATACTCAGTATTACTACACAGAGTGACATGTTTATTATCAGCGTATAGATACTCTGTATTATTATACAGAGTGACATGTTTATTATCAGCGTATAGATACTCAGTATTATTATACAGAGCGACATGTTTATTATCAGCGTATAGATACTCGGTATTTCTATACAGAGCAACATGTTTATTATCAGCGTATAGATACTCAGTATTATTATACAGAGCGACATGTTAATTATCAGCGTATAGATACTTAGTATTATTATACAGATCGACATGTTTAGTATCAGTGTATAGATACTCAGTATTAATATACAGAGCAACATGTTTATTATAAGCGTATAGATACTCAGTATTAATATACAGAGCAACATGTTTATTATCAGCGTATAGATACTCAGTATTATTATACAGAGTGACATGTTTATTATCAGCGTATAGATACTCGGTATTTCTATACAGAGCAACATGTTTATTATCAGCGTATAGATACTCAGTATTATTATACAGAGCGACATGTTTATTATCAGCGTATAGATACTCAGTATTATTATATAGATACTCAGTATTATTATACAGAGCGACAAGCTTATTATCAGTGTATAGATATTCGGTATCATTATACAGAGCGACATGTTTATTATCAGTGTATAGATACTCAGTATTAATATACAGAGCAACATGTTTATTATCAGTGTATAGATACTCTTTATTATTATATAGAGCGACATGTTTATTATTTAGCGTATAGATACTCAGTATTATTATACAGAGCAACATGTTTATTTTTTAGCGTATAGATACTCAGTATTATTATACAGAGCAACATGTTTATTATCAGCATATAGATACTCAGTATTATTATACAGACTAGTGACTTCATTATTATGTGGATACTTTGTTGTATACCAGCAGTCCCCTCTAGGGGAGCTTTGCACAATGCACAGTTTGTCCCTAACCAGCTCCTGTAGTAAGTGTGCAAGGCATGCTGGGATGGATACACCCCCTAGATTTGCTCTCTTCCCAGTGTGTGTATGGAGGTCGGCCATGTTGGGTGTATGTTACAGCAGGAATGTGTATATCAACAAAGGGATCGAACATAATATGTGACTTGTGATCAATAAATCCTGGCTGATTAATAGACGGTATGTTATTGTAAGTCAGCTATCATCAAACATAACAGGTACTCGGTATTATTATACAGAGCGACATGTTTATTATCAGCGTATAGATACTCAGTATTATTATACAGAGCAACATGTTTATTATCAGTGTATAGATACTCGGTATCATTATACAGAGTGACATGTTTATTATCAGCGTATAGATACTCCGTATTATTATACAGAGCGACATGTTTATTATCAGCGTATAGATACTCGGTATTATTATACAGAGCGACATGTTTATTATCAGCGTATAGATACTCAGTATTATTATACAGAGCGACATGTTTATTATCAGCGTATAGATACTCAGTATTATTATACAGAGCGACATGTTTATTATCAGCGTATAGATACTCAGTATTATTATACAGCGACATGTTTATTATCAGCGTATAGATACTCAGTATTACTACACAGAGCGACATGTTTATTATCAGCGTATAGATACTCAGTATTATTATACAGAGCAACATGTTTATTATCAGTGTATAGATACTCGGTATCATTATACAGAGTGACATGTTTATTATCAGCGTATAGATACTCCGTATTATTATACAGAGCGACATGTTTATTATCAGCGTATAGATACTCGGTATTATTATACAGAGCGACATGTTTATTATCAGCGTATAGATACTCAGTATTATTATACAGAGCGACATGTTTATTATCAGCGTATAGATACTCAGTATTATTATACAGAGCGACATGTTTATTATCAGCGTATAGATACTCAGTATTATTATACAGCGACATGTTTATTATCAGCGTATAGATACTCAGTATTACTACACAGAGCGACATGTTTATTATCAGCGTATAGATACTCAGTATTATTATACAGAGCAACATGTTTATTATCAGTGTATAGATACTCGGTATCATTATACAGAGTGACATGTTTATTATCAGCGTATAGATACTCCGTATTATTATACAGAGCGACATGTTTATTATCAGCGTATAGATACTCAGTATTATTATACAGAGCGACATGTTTATTATCAGCGTATAGATACTCAGTATTATTATACAGCGACATGTTTATTATCAGCGTATAGATACTCAGTATTACTACACAGAGTGACATGTTTATTATCAGCGTATAGATACTCTGTATTATTATACAGAGTGACATGTTTATTATCAGCGTATAGATACTCAGTATTATTATACAGAGCGACATGTTTATTATCAGCGTATAGATACTCGGTATTTCTATACAGAGCAACATGTTTATTATCAGCGTATAGATACTCCGTATTATTATACAGAGCGACATGTTAATTATCAGCTATAGATACTTAGTATTATTATACAGATCGACATGTTTAGTATCAGTGTATAGATACTCAGTATTAATATACAGAGCAACATGTTTATTATAAGCGTATAGATACTCAGTATTAATATACAGAGCAACATGTTTATTATCAGCGTATAGATACTCAGTATTATTATACAGAGTGACATGTTTATTATCAGCGTATAGATACTCGGTATTTCTATACAGAGCAACATGTTTATTATCAGCGTATAGATACTCAGTATTATTATACAGAGCGACATGTTTATTATCAGCGTATAGATACTCAGTATTATTATATAGATACTCAGTATTATTATACAGAGCGACAAGCTTATTATCAGTGTATAGATATTCGGTATCATTATACAGAGCGACATGTTTATTATCAGTGTATAGATACTCAGTATTAATATACAGAGCAACATGTGTATTATCAGCGTATAGATACTCAGTATTATTATACAGAGCAACATGTTTATTATCGGCATATAGATACTCAGTATTATTATACAGAGCGACATGTTTATTATCAGCATATAGATACTCAGTATTATTATACAGAGCGACATGTTTATTATCAGTGTATAGATACTCAGTATTATTATACAGCGCGACAAGCCTATTATCAGTGTATAGATTCTAGATATCATTATATAGAGCGACATGTTTATTATTTAGCGTATAGATACTCAGTATTATTATACAGAGCAACATGTTTATTTTTTAGCGTATAGATACTCAGTATTATTATACAGAGCAACATGTTTATTATCAGCATATAGATACTCAGTATTATTATACAGCGCGACATGTTTATTATCAGCGTATAGATACTCAGTATTATTATACAGACTAGTGACTTCATTATTATGTGGATACTTTGTTGTATACCAGCAGTCCCCTCTAGGGGAGCTTTGCACAATGCACAGTTTGTCCCTAACCAGCTCCTGTAGTAAGTGTGCAAGGCATGCTGGGATGGATACACCCCCTAGATTTGCTCTCTTCCCAGTGTGTGTATGGAGGTCGGCCATGTTGGGTGTATGTTACAGCAGGAATGTGTATATCAACAAAGGGATCGAACATAATATGTGACTTGTGATCAATAAATCCTGGCTGATTAATAGACGGTATGTTATTGTAAGTCAGCTATCATCAAACATAACAGGTACTCGGTATTATTATACAGAGCGACATGTTCATTATCAGCGTATAGATACTCAGTATTATTATACAGAGCAACATGTTTATTATCAGTGTATAGATACTCGGTATCATTATACAGAGTGACATGTTTATTATCAGCGTATAGATACTCAGTATTATTATACAGCGACATGTTTATTATCAGCGTATAGATACTCAGTATTATTATACAGAGCGACATGTTTATTATCAGCGTATAGATACTCAGTATTATTATACAGAGCGACATGTTTATTATCAGCGTATAGATACTCAGTATTATTATACAGAGCGACATGTTTATTATCAGCGTATAGATACTCAGTATTATTATACAGAGCGACATGTTTATTATCAGCGTATAGATACTCAGTATTATTATACAGAGCCACATGTTTATTATCAGCGTATAGAAACTCTGTATTATTATACAGAGCGACATGTTTATTATCAGTGTATAGATACTCAGTATTATTATACAGAGCAACATGTTTATTATCAGTGTATAGATACTCAGTATTATTATACAGAGCGACATATTTATTAGCAGTGTATACATACTCAGTATTATTATACAGAGCGACATGGTTATTATCAGTGTATAGATACTCAGGATTACTATACATAGCGACATGTTTTTCAGTGTATAGATACTTACAGGTTATACTCAAAAAAATAGAATATCGTGCAAAAGTTCATTTATTTCAGAAATGCAACGTAAAAAGGGAAACTAATATATGAGAGACACATTACATGCAAAGCAAGATAGTTGAAGCCGTGATTTGTCATAAGTGCGATGAATATGGCTTACAGCTCATGAAAACCCCAAATCCACAATCTCAGTAAAGTAGAATATTGTGTAAAGGTGCGATATTCTAGGCTCACAGTGTCCCACTCTAATCAGCTAAGTAAGCCATAACACCTGCAAAGGGTGTCTGAGCCTTTAAATGGTCTCAGTCTGGTTCAGTATGAATCACAATCATGGGGAAGACTGCTGACCTGACATTTGTGCAGAAAACCATCATTGACACCCTCCATAAGGAGGGAAAGCCTCAAAAGGTAATTGCGAAGGAAGTTGGATGTTCCCAAAGTGCGGTATGAAAGCACATTAATAGAAAGTTATGTGGAAGGGAAAAGTGTGGAAGAAAAAGGTGCACAAGCAGCAGGGATGACCGAAGCCTGGAGAGGATTGTCAGGAAAAGGCCATTCAAATGTGTTGGGGACTTTCACAAGGAGTGGACTGAGGCTGTAGTCAGTGCATCCACACACATAGGGATATTGGACATGGGCTTCAGATGAGGTATTCCTCTTGTCAAGCCGCTCCTGAACAACAAATAACGTCAGAAGCATCTTACCTGGGCTAAAGAAAACAAGACCTGGTCTTTTGCTCAGTGGTCCAAAGTCCTCTGTTCTGATGAGAGCAACTTTTGCATCTCATTTGGAAAACAAGGACCCAGACTCTGGAGGAAGAATGGAGAGGCACACACTGCAAGATGCTTGAAGTCCAGTGTGAAGTTCCACAGTCTGTGTTGATTTGGGGAGCCATGTCATCTGCTGGTGTTGGTCCACTTTGCTTTATTCAGTCGAGGCCTGGACTGACCTGACCTGACCTGAACTCCATAGAGAATCTATGGGGCATTACCAAGAGAAAGATGAGATACATGAGACCGAACAATGCAGAAGAGCTGAAGGCCGCTATTGAAGCATCCTGGTCTTCCATAACACCTCAGCAGTGCCACAGGCTGATAGCTTCCATGCCACGCCGCATTGAGGCATGAATTGCTGCAAAAGGGGCCCAAACCAAGTACTGAGTCCACATGCATGCTTATACTTTTCAGAAGTCCAATATTGTTCTATGTACACTCCTTGTTTTATTGATCGCATATAATATTCTAATTTACTGAGATTGAGGATTTGGGGTTTTCATGAGCTGTAAGCCATAATCATCGCGCTTATGACAAATCACGGCTTGAATTATCTTGCTTTGCATGTAATGCGTCTATCTCATATATTAGTTTCCCCTTTTATGTTACATTACTGAAATAAATGACCTTTTGCACGATATTCAAATTTTTTGAGTATCCACTGTATGTTGTTTCCCCAGATCGGGGCTATTAGGAGATATAACTTTTGTGGGGTTATGTGAGTTTTGGGGATACTCTCGGGTTACCTGTAAATTGTGTACTTTTTCACCTAGAGATGATTGAGTTAGTACAGTATCTATCTCAATTATAACTCAGGAAGAATGGAGGGATTATGTGATTATGAGAGTGATATACATCTGAACATCACTGTCATTGGTCTATGTCTGTATCTTGTAAGTTCCCCACAAGGTCCATGTGGGAGTACCCCTTGCATGGGGAATTGCATGAAAGGCCAGTGTGGCACCATTAAAATGAATTTCCTTGCTTTCCCTCATCATAGAGTCTCATCTGCACATGCTATAATCACCAAGTTCTTGTAAGAGCTATACTATCCTGGGAAATCGGAAAACATCACTCTGGACAGGGGGAAAAGAACGTCTCAGGCAGCGAAACCCCTCATACTCTTGGGGTAGCCGCAACAGTAGATCTGCGTAGTCTTAAATGTGTGATATCTAGTATTATAGAGTAGTTATATGGCACTCTTGTTTATATCACAGACGCTCACGTTGGTTGGAGCAACAGTTTGCACTTTTTTCACATCAAGCACTTTATATGTGTGACAGATCCATCTGTATAGACTTATATTGCTGGTTCGTCTGTTTGCCTTGATTTCCATGGATTTCCTGTCCGTATGCCCCTGTTCGTGTGTTTCCCCAAATACCGATTGAAACTACCGAACGGAGGGCCACCCAGGAGAGGAGTGTGCTGCTAGTTAACTTATTGACCTCTATTAGAACGTTGCGGTTAACCGCAGACACCTCTCCATTCCATTCGTACGGGTGGTCGTCGTTCGTATGCCGACCACGAGGCGCGGCCATTTTGGGACACGAGGAGAATCAGCGGTGTTCGGTGTAAAACCTATGGAACTAAAAACGGATACTTTATCTGCCGAACACCGCTGGAAGTCGCCGCCAGCCTCCTATTTCGTCGAGCCGTACGATCACCGGTCAGTTCGGGAGTTTCTACCATTCGTATGGACTTTACCCAGATAGCCGTCCCATGGAGTCATTCGTATACCGAAGGACTTGTGAAAGACTTTGACTCCATGGCGATTGAACTAGGTACATCGGATCTGAGCGCTATTCGGTAGAAATATGCACTCAGATCCAGGCTATCTGGGGATCGGCTGGATTATTAAAACTGCATATCTGGAGAAAGGGGATTATTCACTAAACGGCTGCTTCGTTCCCCTGGCGGTGAGTGTCGTAACAATTGGTGGCAAGCGACGGGATGAATCCCACCGCCCTGAAGGCCAGCTACACATCCCAGGTTGGAAATGCAGTATGAAGAATTAAGGCGTGCTACCCCTGAAGATATATTGGAACGCAGAGGACGATCAGCGAGTAATCTCAAGAAAAGAGAGATTATTTCTATACTATTGGAGATGGATGCAGCACAGGGAATGGAGAGAGCTAATGTGCCTGGCATACTGGATTTAACACCCGAGGAGATACAATTTAACTGGGAAGTCCAGATAAGGCTGGCACACTTTGGCCCCCAACCCTGCAGCAGATATTGTGGTTCAAGTGCAAGCCGCAGTAGCAGCACAACAGGCGCTCCAGGGAAGAGGAGCTGCAGCAGCAGAGGTACCTTATAATAATAATGGAAGGAGAAAGGTACCATTTTCTGCTTTTAGAAATTTTGTTGAAACAGAAGGAGAGAGAGATGGGTTCCTGGCTGATTTTGAAAGGCAGTGTGCCTTACACCAGGTACCCGCAGAAGAACGGGTCACTATCCTCTCTCGGAAATTATCCGGCCGATGCACGAAAGCTAGACCAGACAGCAGCCAAGGTCCCTACCCGAGTGGAGTACAAACCGGCAGCACCTCCAACCACTACTGTGTATCACCCCCCAGCGCAACGCACCCCCACAATGCCACTAGCGAACAACTATGTTCAGCCAGCCCGATTCAACGCCCGGGATTACTCTCAGCAGATCCGGTGCTATGGATGCAAACAGTTGGGGCACAAGAGACTGGAGTGCCCATTGAACAATGCCAACCAAGCACAGTCATGGAGAAGACCAGCCGGCGGAAATCAGCAGCCACCCCAGCCTTCCGTTCACTGTTTTGAGCAGGAGGAATTTTGAGGTATATTACACGAGGCAGACCCAGTGCAAGCAGCCCAGCAAGATAACGCCAACAGCACAGACAGACCGTTAAGCTGAATGGTAAAGTGGTCACTGGTCTGAGGGACACCGGAGCCACTATGACCCTGCTCCAAAATAACCTTGTTTCCGAACACCAGCATACTGGAAATATTGTAGCAGTAAGGGTAGCAGGAGGTGCCGTGTTCCGTCTGCCTGTTGCCCGGGTTCATTTGGATTGGGGAGTGGGCTCTGGACATGTGAATGTGGGGGTTATGAAGGACTTGCCTGCTGATGTTTTGCTTGGGAATGATTTGGCCCCTTTAGTTTCCGCATATGCTCCAATGGGACCTGCTGATGTCAACCCAGTGACGACCCGTGCTCAGACCCGTGCTGCCGGAACCAGCCCACCTGCTGCTGAGACCCAGGTAAAACCCGATTCCCCGACTGATACCCTAGGGCAGACTTTTTGGAGTTTGGGAGGGAAACCCAGGCAGATCCGACTCTCCAGAAGTATAGGGACAGGGCAGATACTGGAGAGGAAGGAGTAGATGGGGAAGCGATATGAGTGGGTGGGGGACAGGTTATATAGGATCCCTAAACCGTACCAGAAAAGTGTTGCCCATCCGCATAATCGACAGCTGGTGGTGCCCGCAAAATACCGGCAGGAGATTCTGCGGATAGGGCATGATGTTCCGTTAGCTGGACATCTTGGGTCCCGCCGCACAGCCTATAGGATCATGCAGAACTTCTTTTGGCCAAGTTTTAATCAGGCTGTGTGGATATATTGTAGTACGTGTGACACTTGTCAACGGGTAGGAAAGCGGGGGGACCACCCCGGAGCTAGGCTTATGTCTATGCCTATCATTGGGGAGCCCTTTGCCTGCATAGCCGTTGACATTGTGGGTCCACTGGCCAGGGCTAGTCCATCCGGTAAGAAATATATTCTCACCGTGGTGGACTATGCCACTCGCTATCCAGAGGCAGTAGCGCTGTCTAACATAGAGGCAGAGACAGTTGCTGATGCCCTGGTTAGGATTTTTACCAGGGTCGGGTTCCCTAAGGAGATTCTCTCTGACCAGGGAACCCAATTTACCGCTGTGCTCACTCAGCAGCTGTAGAGGGTATGCGGCATTAAACCGATACTTAGTTCCCCATACCATCCACAGACTAACGGTCTCTGCGAGTGATTTAATGGCACCCTCAAACAGATGTTGAGGACCCTTTCTGACACTTGCAGGGACTGGGAGCGATTCCTGCCTCATCTGTTTTCTTACAGAGAGGTGCCCCAGGAATCTACTGGGTTCTCCCCCTTTGAGTTGCTTTATGGGAGAAGGGTCCGCGGACCCCTAGATCTCATTAGAGGCCACTGGGAGGGGGAGACAGAGCAAGAAGGGACCCCCATAGTACCGTATGTCCTGGAACTCCGGGACCGCATGGAGAAACTGTCTCTGATGGTAAGAGAGAATCTCCAGGTGGCCCAGGGGAGACAGAGGCGATGGTACGATCGGGGTGCCCGGCAGCGGGTCTTCCAGGTGGGGCAGAAAGTGTTGGTGCTCAAACCTGTGAAGGCAAACAAGATGCAAGCATCTTGGCAAGGCCCGTATAAAGTGTTAGCTCAGGTGTGTGATACTACCTACCTTATAGCCAGCTGTTCAGATGAGAGGATCCAGCGATCCTTTCATGTGAACATGCTAAAGGAGTATCAGGAGAGACCAGAGAATGTAGCTGCAGTATGTGCCCCGGCTGCAGACGACCCAGAAAACTTACCCATTCCCGATTTTGTAGAGAGGGACTCCCAGACTGACCTTACTAGCCTTGTACAGCTAGGGGACAGGTTGAGCCCCACAGAGAAGGGACAGGCAAGACCGCTTCTGTGGGAGAAGCAGGCGACGTTCTCCCAAGAGCCCGGCTACACTACCCTAGCTGTACATAAGGTAGAGAGACCCCTGGACAGAACCCCCTGCGACAAACCCTTATCGTATCCCTGAAGCAGTCCGAGAAGGAATGCGGAAGGAGATACAGGAGATGACCCAGCTTGGGGTCATCGAACACTCAGCCCTTGGGCTTCCCCTGTAGTCCTGGTGCCTAAGAAAGATGGGACCACCCAGTTCTGTGTGGACTACAGCAGGCTCAACGAGCGGACCACCACTGACGCCTACCCGATACCCCAGGTAGACGAATTGCTAGACCGCATTGCCAGGGGACGCTATCTGACCACCATAGACCTGTGTAAGGGTTACTGGCAGATCCCCCTGGCCGAGGACGCTATCCCCAAGTCGGCCTTCGTCACCCCATTTGGCTTGTACCAATTTAAGGTCATGCCATTTGGGATGAAGAATGCCCCGGCCGTAGCTAACTGGCCCACACCTATCACTAAGACCCAAGTATTAGCCTTCCTAGGGACAGCAGGGTATTACAGACGCTTTGTCCCCAACTACAGCTCTATCGCTAAACCCCTGACTGACCTGACTAAGAAAAATCTCCCTAAGCAGGTCCTGTGGTCTCCAGCTTGTGAAGCTGCGTTTCAAGCACTTAAGCAGGCTCTTGTAAATGCCCCTGTCCTGGCTGCCCCAGTCCCTAACAAACGTTTTCTCGTACACACAGATGCTTCCATGTATGGACTGGGGGCTGTGCTGAGCCAGGTCGGGGAAGATGGAGGAGAGCACCCTGTCGCATATCTCAGTAGAAAGCTGTTACCCCGTGAAGTGAGTTATGCGGCAGTGGAGAAGGAATGCTTGGCCCTGGTCTGGACATTGAAAAAGTTAAGCCCTTATTTGTATGGACAGGAATTTTCCCTTGTGACGGACCACAATCCCCTTGTCTGGCTTAACCGGGTCTCAGGACAATGGTAGACTGCTGCGGTGGAGTTTAGCATTACAACCATATAACTTCACCATCAGCTACCGACCCGGTAAGCAGAATGGGAATGCAGATGGATTGTCTAGGCAAACCGAGGTTCTTGCTACCTCCTAGTCCGGTCATCCCCAAGTTAACCCGCCAAAGGGTCAAGCCGGGTCTGCCGGAGTGTCCCACAAGGGGGGAGCCGTGTGACAGATCCATCTGTATATACTTATATTGCTGGTTCGTCTGTTTGCCTTGATTTCGATGGATTTCCTGTCCGTATGCCCCTGTTCGTGTGTTTCCCCAAATACCGATTGAAACTACCGAACGGACGGCCACCCAGGAGAGGAGTGTCCTGCTAGTTAACTTATTGACCTCAATTAGAAAGTTGCGGTTAACCGCAGACACCTCTCCATTCCATTCGTATGGGTGGTCGTCGTTCGTATGCCGACCACGAGGCGGCGGCCATTTTGGGACACGAGCAGAATCAGCGGTGTTCGGTGTAAAACCTATGGAACTAAAAACGGATACTTTATCTGCCGAACACCGCTGGAAGTCGCCGCCAGCCTCCTATTTCGTTGAGGCGTACGAACACCGGTCAGTTCGTGATTTTCTACCATTCGTATGGACTTTACCCAGATAGCCGTCCCATGGAGTCATTCGTATACCGAAGGACTTGTGAAAGACTGACTCCATGGCGATTGAACTAGGTACATCGGATCTGAGCGCTATTCGGTAGAAATATGCACTCAGATCCAGGCTATCTGGGGATACATTACACGAACCATATGCATTCGGTATTTCTGAAATTATGTATTTTATTGTATTTTTCTTATTATGTTTTAAAATGGCGTTTGTCTCTATCCTGGGAGATAATTAGGTTTCTTCCTAATTATCTCCAGGATAGAGAAGAAGGATTTATGGGTAAAATGGGAAGGTCTTATATTAAAGCCACTGCGATTGGCTACTGTCCAATATATTGTACAGTCTTCCACAAGGTCCCCTAGGGGAGTGTCCACCTTGTGGAGACCCGCATAAATACCGGGCAGGTAGCCCCCAATAAA
The DNA here is from genome assembly GCF_036172605.1 of Pelobates fuscus. Lineage (NCBI taxonomy): Eukaryota > Metazoa > Chordata > Amphibia > Anura > Pelobatidae > Pelobates > Pelobates fuscus. Next base: position 201,428,823 of record NC_086323.1, read on the forward strand.
CACATTCCTGTTTGACCTTCAAGACGGAGCTTGGTTTCGTTTGTGGAGGGATTTATTATTGGGACAGTACTTTTCGTTATTTCTAGCGGTGAAAGGATTTAGACTGAATTGCTGATCGGGAGTTGCCGCGTTCGTATGCTCCGTTCGGGAGTTTGACGATCGGCTGGATTAAAACTGAATTTCTGGAGAAAGGGGATTATTCACTAAACGGCGTCTTTGTTCCCCTGCCGGTGAGTGTCGTAACAATATGTCATAATTTTTCATGCACTGTACAACTGTCCTTACTTATGATCCATGGCTGCGTTCCCCAGCCTTGATTATTTTCACATTGAAGATTTTTTCATATTTGCGAATAAGGTATATTCACCATATTTATTTTAAAATAGTAGAGTAGTAAAGTTAGGTCTTCAGCACTTTATGGTAGTGGTGTTATATAACATTACATTTAAACTATTTCAAACATTACACACAAAACAAGGTAAAGTGAAAAGGTTTCCCTAAAATCTAATATATATATAAAAAAAACAGGTTTTACACAAACAACTCAGTGCAGCTAAAAAAAAACACGCAAGTGCTTTGTCACTAAAAACACTTAATACATACGTAGGAATAGGAAAATGGATAAGGTTATTGCGCACACTGTGATGTAAGATGTTATTGATATACGGTAGCTGATATATCCAATGCAGTGTAAACATAAAAAACTATCAGGGCAATATGGACACCTAAAACAACAAGTAAAATAAATAAGAACACTCACAATCCGATTGAGCATCTGTGGGATGTGTTGGAACAACAAATCCGATCCATGGAGACCCAACCTTGCAACATGCAGGACTTACAGGATGTGCTGCCAGAAGTGTCAGGTCCCCTGCCCCCGCGCCGCTCGCAGCGACCTTGCTTACCTCATCACAGCAAACGGCGTCATCTGGTCCCTGTCTCCAGACTGGCAGTGTGTCTGATGCTGTACGCTCCAGAGCAGCTTACTTATATGTGTGCTGCACACAGTGATGACATCAGAGACCACAAGGAAGGAAAGAAACTCCTCCCACGTGTTCACCCTGTGTGTATATAAGCTAACCTCTCCCTTGCCTCAGTGCACTGTTGTGGTCTTTCGTTTACCATTAAGCGTTGCACTTGTTATTTGGATTTCCTGGTTTCTGATATTTGTCTTTGTCTCTCGTTATTCCATCTCTCTGTTTCCCTTGATCTCGGCTTGTATTTTGACTATCCCTTTTTGCATAACCCGGCCATTCTAAGGATCGATATTGCAATTCTCTCTTCTCTGTCCTCTCTGCGAAGCCACAGTACACGTTCAGAGGTCTTATTGAGTCCATGCCTCTATGACACAGAGCTGTTTTGGCAGCATGAGGAGGACTTACAAGATATTGGGCAGATGGTTTTAATGTTGTAGCTGACAAGTGTATTTTGTATGGCAGTGTACTATAACATTATACATCTGAAGGCCATAAAATAAGTTCAAATTGTGATGGGATTCCAGCATGGTTACAAATTTTAGTAGCCTGAAATCTCCACAGGGCATAGGCTAATTAGTATCTGGTTACAAACAGTTGGATGAGTCATCAGTGTGCAGGAATGCTGAAACTGAAATTGCACTGATTTCCTTTGTCTTGAATGAGCCATGTGGTTTAACCAGATGTACAAGTCTATATTCTGCTCATGATTGGTTAAAGGTATATGTGGGTGTAGCTATTGATGGGAGGAGCTATATTGCTATATAAGAAATGTACACCATGTGTTGGTCTCTCAGATAATTTTTGGAACAGGAGTTCATCTGAGACCCGATAAAGGCCTCTTGCATCCATTTCTCTGTGTTTGGTTTTTGCTAGTTTACTCGGTAACAAAATGTTTCCAAGAGACCTGCAATTATAATTTCAGTACCCCTTATATAGTCCATTCATATCTTGCTCTATTAATTATTTGCTGGTAAAGCGGCATGCAACAAGGGCCAGATTAAGATCCCATTGGACCTGGTGTTGACCATTATGATGGGCCTAATTACAAAATGTTAATGAGAGAAAACACTAACAGTCATATCCCAAGCATCATGTATCTGGCGGAGGTGATGTTGTAGGGAAACTCACAGAATGCAGCTATATGAAAACACATACATCTCTCGCTTTCATCTCTCAATTAAATCCTTACCCCCTAACAGCAGGTTCTGTGAAGCAGAATGTCAGTGGGTGGGTTCAAAAGGTAGACCACTTACGCGAGTCACGTAACTAGTACCACCCAAAGGATCAAACATGCCCAAAAAGGAGGCATGTCTGCCTGAAGAATTAGGTTAGCCAGGTGTGAATGCATGACTGGCTGCCTGCCAATCATGTATGCTGGCCAACAAAGGGCATACTATGCAAACCGCACCCTGAGCTTGGCATAAATGCGTCTAATGATGCACTTGCTCCATGCTTCCTAATGATTGTCTCCTAGCACTCACTTTTCCAGTCCTCTCCTTACCTTCTTACTAGCATGCAGAAGCTTCTGTTTTACAGTCTGTAATATAGGAAATATGTATGTAGTGAGGGTAGAAGAAAGGGACCATGCCACAGTGTTGGAGAGACTGAAGCAGCATTTGTATAGTGCGCAAAGTCAGCTTTACCTTAAGTAATTTAATTGTCAGCAAATCCACACAAGTTTTATTCCCTGATGAATGGGTGTACAGGATATATGAGCTGGTCCAGCAGGACTATGCTTACCGGGTGGTATGTGGTTCAGCAGTACCCATGGCTAGCAGATGCCGACCCTCCAGAAGGTGATAACTATGATGGCTGTTGTGAGAGGACTTTGAGCATAATATTGTTTGAGAGTCCTGAGGAGTTTAGAATCTGGGACATCCATAACAATAGGGAAGAATTGCCGGATCCCTCAGAAGCTACCGAGCTGGGACCAGACCAGCATAGCTTTCTTAGTAGAATTTTGCAATAACGAGTGGAGTTCTGATCTTAGGGATAGTAGTTTGCGTTAGTACGTATCTGATATGGTGAGTTTGTGGGTGTCTTCAGTATGTTTTTTTTATCACCTAGACGTTGGGTATTTTATTAGGTCTTTCCTTTTTGCTATGTGTGCCCTATTTATTGAAATGTCTCCTGACAACCGATTTGTGTGCTTCCTATTGAACGAAAGGGGAGGTATCTGGGGTTTTGTTTTCCCTAAAGTAATGGGTAATGGTGGAGAGGATATCTATCCTGATCTGTTCAGATTGCAATAGATTTAGGGTTAAGTTTCCACTGGTCTTTGGTGCGTGGCAGGGAAGGTGTGATAAAAGAAAAAACAGGGAGTGATCAGACCATATAATGCTGCCAATGGAATAATCCATTACCAGCGAGTGGCCAATGTGGGAGACCAGGAAGAAATCAATTCTGGTTTATGTATGATTAGGGTTGGAGAAGAAAGTATAATCCTAAGTGGTAGGGTGAAGTATCTTCCAGCAATCCACCAGTTGGTGAGAATGCTGTGAGGATATTTATGGGGTAATATATATTACAATTAATATTTTATTAAAATAAAAATTATCAAAATCATTTTATAACTTTTTTTTTTTTTCAATTGTAACGGCTACCCCGATAGAGAGAGGGTTTCTGCCGTTGAAGACGTCCTTTTTCCCTGCAAGCTGCTGTGGAGAAGTAGGCTGATGTAATCCCATCCACGATATCCAGAGCGAAAATCAGGTTCAGCTGTAACAGGAGCAGAATAACATCCCCAAATAATCCCCTTCCAAGAACGAGACGAGGCTACGTTATGAAGGGTCAAGATGAACTGAGGACTGGAACACCCAGCCTGCTTTTTATTAGAAAAGGGTACACACAGGACACTCCCAGGGGGAGGATAAAAACAACCAATTATGCACAGGGTAACACCCCCACGTCTCCTCCCCTCAGATAACCACATAACACAATTATAACATACAATATTTTACCCCAGTTCTGGATGTACCCCAAAAACAGGGGGTACACCTTTAAGTCCGGCACCGCTTGAGAAGTCTTGGTTAGGGGAACACTCTGTCCAAAAATCAGCCCGTTTGGATGAATGGTTCGGGAGTTACAGAGTTTCAAAGTTTTGACCGACCGCACAGACCAACTAGCCGAAAATAGTTCCATGAGTTTTGGCCTTGCGGTCGGTCTCTGTCCGCACGGTAAAAAGGTACGAAAATCTTGCCATCCATTCGAATCGCGGGGTTCGCTGAAATCCCCATAGATGATTGAGTATAACTACCGAATGGTGGGACGTTCGGTAGTTTCCGTGCGAACATATGGAGGTCTGGAGGACTCAGCGGTGTTCGCCTGTTTGCGTATCCGTTTTTAGTTCCATGCGGTTACAGGCAAACACCGCTGTTCGTACACAAGATGGCCGCGAACACGTGTAAAGTCCCGAAATGGCGGCCACCTATATTTCACATACGGACTTCGTACGAAATCATACGAACAGAGGAATGAAACGAATAGATGATTAAGTTGTAATTCCCTTGTTTGCTTCACAGCCACCAGAGGTTTGTAAGGATCTGTTACACTGCTCCCCTTTTGTGGAACACTCCGGCAGACCCGGATTGATCCTTTTCGGGTCGACTTGGGGCTGTCCGGTCCCTTGTTAGGGCAATAGTTCTGTTTGCCTGGACAGACCATCGGCATTCCCATTAAACCTGCCAGGGCGGTATTGAATGGAGAAGTTGTAGGGTTGCAGTGCTAGGCTCCATCTCAATAAGCGTCCATTATCTCCAGCTACTCTATTTAGCCATACCAGGGGGTTATGGTCGGTGATTAGTGTAAATTCTTGTCCGTACAAATATGGGGTGAGTTTCTTTAATGCCCAGACCAGGGCTAAGCATTCCTTTTCCACTGCCGCGTAGCTCACTTCTCTAGGTAACAGTTTTCTACTGAGATACGCGACAGGGTGCTCGCCTCCATCTTCTCCGACCTGGCTTAGAACTGCCCCCAGTCCATACATGGATGCATCTGTATGAACGACAAATCTTTTGTTAGGGACGGGGGCAGACAGGACAGGTGCATGAATTAGAGCATTCTTTAGGGCCTGAAAGGCGGTTTCACAGGCGGGAGACCACAGGACTATCCTAGGCAAGTTCTTTTTGGTTAGGTCTGTCAAGGGTTTTGCGATGGTGCTATAGTCAGGGACAAACCTCCTATAATATCCTGCTGTCCCCAAAAATGCTAAGACTTGAGTTTTGGTGTGGGGTGTGGGCCAATTAGCTACAGCTTCAACTTTAGCGGGTTCTGGGCGCTGCTTCCCACATCCCACCCGGTGTCCCAGGTACTGGACTTCGGCCATGCCGAAGTTACACTTTTCTGGTTTCAGAGTCAAGCCTGCGGCCCGAATCTGATCCAGTACGGCCTCTACATGCCTTAAGTGCTCTCCCCAGGTTTCGCTATAAATCGCAATGTCATCCAGGTACGCGCAAGCGAAATCCTGGAAGCCATCAAGGAGGCGGTCCACTAAGCGCTGAAATGTAGCCGGGGCATTTTTCATCCCAAATGGCATGACCTTGAACTGGTACAAGCCAAATGGGGTGACAAAGGCCGACTTAGGGATAGCCTCCTTGGCCAGGGGAATCTGCCAATACCCTTTACACAAATCGATGGTGGTCAGATAACGTCCCCTGGCAATACGATCTAATAGCTCGTCTACTCGGGGCATGGGATATGCGTCTGTCATGGTTTTGTCATTGAGGCGTCGATAATCGACACAGAACCGGGTAGTTCCATCCTTTTTGGGAACTAGGACCACAGGTGAGGCCCACGGGCTGTCAGATGGCTCTATCACTCCTAGTCTTAGCATCTCTTGGATTTCCTTCCTCATCTCCTCTTTTACTGCCTCAGGGATCCTATAGGGAGTTTGTCGGAGAGGGGTTTGTCCTGGGGTCTCTACATAGTGAGTTGCTAAGGGGGTGTATCCGGGCTCTTGGTAAAACGTCAACCCCTTTTCAGTCAGCAGTTGTCGGATCTGTCCCTTTTCAGCGGGAGTTAACCGCTCCCCTAGTTGTACGGTATTGAGCAGGGTCTTAGGTTCCGAGTTAGCTAATAGGTCGGGTATGGGTAAGCTGTCAGGGTCTTCAGTGGCTGGTATACATATGGCGGCTATATCCTCGGGTCTTTCTTGATATTCTTTTAATAAGTTTACGTGAAAGGACTTCTGGATCCTTTCATCTTTGCTGCTGGCAATTACATAGGTGGTGTCACAGACCTGAGCTACCAATTTGTAAGGGCCCTGCCAGGAGGTCTGGAGCTTATTCCCTTTGACAGGTCTAAGCACCAGCACCTTCTGGCCTACTTGGAACGTTCGCTGGCGGGCGCCCTGATCGTACCAACGTTTCTGACGCCCCTGGGCCGCATGGAGATGGTCCCGTGCCATCCGGGCTAACTGTTCCATACGGTCCCGCATTTCTAACACATATGGTACGATGGGGACACCCTCATGTTCTGTCTCTCCCTCCCAGTGCTCTCGGATGAGGTCGAGAGGACCTCGTACTCTCCGGCCATAGAGCAGTTCAAAGGGAGAGAACCCTGTGGATTCCTGTGGCACCTCCCGATAAGCGAACAGGAGGTGCGGCAAGAATCGTTCCCAGTCTTTGTATTCCGCTGTAAAGGTCCGTAGCAATTGCTTTAGGGTACCGTTAAAACGTTCACAGAGACCGTTAGTCTGAGGGTGGTACGGGGAACTAAGTAGGGGCTTAATACTACAAACCTTCCATAGCTGCTGGGTTAGGTCTGCGGTAAACTGGGTCCCTCTATCGGACAAGATTTCCTGAGGGAATCCCACTCGGGTGAATATCCCGACTAGAGCACTGGCGACAGTGTCAGCCTGGATATTCGTCAGAGCGACGGCTTCCGGGTAGCGAGTAGCATAGTCCACTACGGTAAGGATGTATTTCTTACCAGAGGGACTGGGGTTAGGTAGGGGTCCCACTAGGTCGACTGCCACCCGGCTAAATGGTTCCTCGATCACAGGCATAGGTAACAGTCGAGCTTTAGAGTGATCTCCTCTCTTCCCTACCCGTTGGCATACGTCACAAGTACTGCAGTAACGTCGTACATCCTTTGAGATCCCCGGCCAAAAGAAGGTCTGGGTGATCCTGAAGGTGGTACGGTTACCCCCTAGATGCCCTGCCAACGGAATGTCGTGGCCGATTCGAAGAAGTTCCAACCGGTACTTTCTGGGTACCACTAGTTGGCGCTTCTGCGAAGGGGGACAGCCTTTCTTTTTGCCTTCTGTCAGTCTGTATAACCTGTCCCCATCCCATAGAAAACGTTCCTGTTTGCCCTCCCTACTGTCTGCTAATTCCCGATACTTTTGGAGGGTGGGGTCCTCTCTAGTTTCCCTCCCAAACTCCTCTGGGGTGTCCCAAGCTATGGGCCTGCTTGTCGTAGTGGGGTTACATGTGGGTGCTTGGCTTACCTGGGTCTCCCGGCCTGTATTAGGGTCATCTGCGACACGGGTCTGTGAGCGGGTGGTTACGGGACAAGCGGCAGCAGGTGTGGGCAAAAATGCTGAAGTCAAGGGGCCAATGTCATTTCCCAATACGACCTCGGCAGGCAAGTTGTCCATAATGCCAACTGTGGTTTTTCCCGATCCGACTCCCCAGTCTAAGTGTACTCGGGCAGTGGGCAAGCGAAAAACAGCGCCCCCTGCGACCCGAACAGCAACAGTGCGGGTAGACACATTCTCTGGCTTTACTAGGTGTTTTTGGATCAAAGTGATGGTAGCCCCGGTGTCTCTTAGGCCTTGTGCTATTTGTCCATTCACCCGAACTTCCTGTCGATGATGTTGTCGGTTATCTGGAGAAGCAGCTTGTATGGGATCTGCTTCATACAAAATCCCCAGGCATTCCTCAGGGCCCATTTCAGCTTCCAGACAGTGAGCCGCAGAGGGTCGTGATGCAGGGGCCTCTGTGTTGGGAGTGGTGCGTCTCCAATTGTTGCTATTAGATCTTAGGGGACAATATCGGGCAATATGTCCGAGGTTGCCGCAGTGATGGCACGTCACTTTCGACAAATCTCGGGGGTAGTTGGTAGGTCCCTGAGGACGGGGTGGTCCTGGTGGGACTGGAGCTCGAAACTCTGGGCGTGAGACAGCGGCTGGGATACGTGGCTCTATCTTATGAGCTGGTCGTGTAGTACCCTGGCTTACTCTCCTTGTCTCGGCGTATTCATCGGCCAGCCGAGCCGCCTCATTTAAATTAGCGGGGCGCCGGTCTCGTACCCAGTCTTGTATGTCCGCAGCCAAATTTTGGAAGAAATGTTCCATTAAGAACAATTGCAATACCTCCTCTCCGGTGTTGGCCTTACACCCTTGGACCCAATGTGATGCCACTCTTTGTAGTCGATTGGCCCATTCCATGTGGGAGTCCACAGCTTTCTTTTTGGACTCCCGGAAGCGGCGACGGTATGCTTCTGGGGTTACCGCATACCTGGTGAGCAGTGCCTCTTTTACCTTTTGGTACTGCGTGATCTCCTCTGTAGTGAGCGCTCGAAAAGCCTCATTAGCTTTTCCTGATAGTTTTCCCGCCAGGATAGTGACCCATTGCTCTGGCGGTATTTGATGTAGCGAGCACTGTCTTTCAAAGTCAGCCAAATACCCATCAATTTCCTCTTCATTTTCCACAAAGGTTTTAAATGCAGTGAAGGGAATTTTCTTTACTGTAGTAGTGGGTAGCGGGGGGTAGGAACTGTCTGTGTAGTGAGCTGTCTGGCTCTTACCAGTTCCATTTCTTGTTCCCTCTTGGTTTGGATCTCTTCCCTTGCTTCCCGGAACAGTTGGGTTATTAGCTCTGTAGACGTGACTGAATACAATGCTAATCTCCGCTGTACGATTGCCGTAATCACATCGTCCTCACTGATGGGTGCCATGGGTTCAGTTACCTCCATGGACCTATCCATCTCGTCCAGCTCCAGCAGGTCAGCTATCAGCTCCCTCCGTGGTCTGTTGCTGGCACTCCTACCACGATTCTCCAATAAATCCTTTAGTGTGGGTCTTTTCAGCTTGGCATACTGAGACTCCATTCAGCACTTGCTCCTTGGATAAAAGGACCATCCCACCGCTGCCACCAATGTAACGGCTACCCCGATAGAGAGAGGGTTTCTGCCGTTGAAGACATCCTTTTTCCCTGCAAGCTGCTGTGGAGAAGTAGGCTGATGTAATCCCATCCACGATATCCAGAGCGAAAATCAGGTTCAGCTGTAACAGGAGCAGAATAACATCCCCAAATAATCCCCTTCCAAGAACGAGACGAGGCTACGTTATGAAGGGTCAAGATGAACTGAGGACTGGAACACCCAGCCTGCTTTTTATTAGAAAAGGGTACACACAGGACACTCCCAGGGGGAGGATAAAAACAACCAATTATGCACAGGGTAACACCCCCACGTCTCCTCCCCTCAGATAACCACATAACACAATTATAACATACAATATTTTACCCCAGTTCTGGATGTACCCCAAAAACAGGGGGTACACCTTTAAGTCCGGCACCGCTTGAGAAGTCTTGGTTAGGGGAACACTCTGTCCAAAAATCAGCCCGTTTGGATGAATGGTTCGGGAGTTACAGAGTTTCAAAGTTTTGACCGACCGCACAGACCAACTAGCCGAAAATAGTTCCATGAGTTTTGGCCTTGCGGTCGGTCTCTGTTCGCACGGTAAAAAGGTACGAAAATCTTGCCATCCATTCGAATCGCGGGGTTCGCTGAAATCCCCATAGATGATTGAGTATAACTACCGAATGGTGGGACGTTCGGTAGTTTCCGTGCGAACTTATGGAGGTCTGGAGGACTCAGCGGTGTTCGCCTGTTTGCGTATCCGTTTTTAGTTCCATGCGGTTACAGGCAAACACCGCTGTTCGTACACAAGATGGCCGCGAACACGTGTAAAGTCCCGAAATGGCGGCCACCTATATTTCACATACGGACTTCGTACGAAATCATACGAACAGAGGAATGAAACGAATAGATGATTAAGTTGTAATTCCCTTGTTTGCTTCACAGCCACCAGAGGTTTGTAAGGATCTGTTACATCAATGTATGATTTTTTTTTATTAGTCATATACTTAAATACAAAAAGACAGAAGACATAGGGATAAATCATCCAATGCAGCACGCAATGTGTTATCATGAGTTATTCCAGATGACAATTGTGGCAGAACCAACCTCACCACCGGGCACTGGAGAAGCCTGGTTGCTCGCCTGCTCCCTTTGGACTATGGCCCTGCAGGTTAAACCTGCTATTTTCCCTGCAGAAAGGCTTATTCGTGCCTTTCTGCCGGGGTGTTCGGTAGATTTGATCTACCGAACAAACTACCGAATGCACGACCACCTAGGAGCTGGAGTGTGCATCAAACGAACACGTGGCGACGGCCATCTTAAACTCCCGAACAGCTGTGTTTTGCCGTCGAGTGTCTGGGACTAAAATCGGACACTCGACTAAGCAAACACCGCTGAGACCTCCAGACTTCCATAGATTTGTGCTGGAACTACCGAACAGGCCGACGTTCGGTAGAACTACTCATACGAACAAGGGGATTCCAACGAAGGCAAGCCACAGCTATTCCCTTTGGTATTTTCAGCCGGTTATACTAATAACCAGAGACCGACCGCAAGGCCAAACCTTATGGAACTATTGTCGGCTACTGTTGCCTGTGCGGTCGGTCATAACTTTCAACACCCATAACTCCCAAACCCCTGGTCCGATCCGGGTGATCTTTGAGTATGTTACTCACCCAGATCAGGGCTATCAGGGGATCCCCTAGGTAGGAGTGTACTCCAGGTATTTGGGGTACATCCAGAAAGTGGGGAAATAATGTACATGATTAAGGGGATTATGTGTCATGCTGAGGGGAGGAGATGTGTGGGAGGTAACTTATGTGTGATTGGTGTATTGTGTAATTATTGTAAATTCCTCCCTTGCATGGGAGAATCCTTTATAAGGAAGTTATGTGAATAAATGAGAGTCCCTGTTTTAACCCTCAAAGTGAACTGTCGTCTCATTCTTGGGAGGAATTTGACTGTATGCCGATTGCCGGGAGTGTAAGCTGTTCGTATGGCTTTTCCTGTTCGGCTGCTTCCAGTGTTTGTGGGTCTCTTGTTCGGGAGTTGGGGAATTCGTGCAGTTTGCAGTTCGGGAGATTGGTGATTGCAGTAGCTGCTTGTCTATCTGAAAGGGGATTATCGGCTAAACGTTTTTTATCCTCTTGTGAGCGAAACGGTCCGTTACAACAATAGACAGTGAAACTAAAACAATACAATCGGCTTGTAACATATGATTTAACAATAACTACCGATAAATATTGATCATGAAAGATACAGAAGTTACGGATGGTTGCTAAAATAGTAGTGTCAGCATCTCCTAAAGAGTACATATATATGGTCACATGAATTTCAGATATAGAACTTGACACACGATGTGTGAATATATGTGTGACGGAACCCGCCTCACCACTGGACATTGGAGGGGCCTGGCTGCCTGCTTCCTACCTTCTGACTATGGCCCCATGTATGCTTGTCCTGTTTGAGCGGTGATACCCCAGATACCTATGCCATGGAGCACATTCGTATAATGAAAGACTATGGGAAAGACTTTAGCTCCATGGCAATTGAACTGGATGTGTGTGGTCTGAGCGCCATTCAATAATATGCGCTCAGACCTAAGCTATCTGGGGATATGTTGCATGTATATGTTTTATGTAGTAATGGTAACATTGTGTAATTTTATGTCCTTTTGCAACCATGTGCTCAATGGAGTCTGCCTCTATCCCTGGATATAATTGGATTATCTTCTCCATTGTCTCCAGGAGATAGGGCTCTGTAAAACCGGTCTGAGCCGGAAAGCCATGCTGGCAAGGGGTTTTAAAAGCTACTTTACTAACTTTGGAACCCCTGGTCTGATTCATGCCATTTTTTAATATGTTGTTCCCCTGAATGGATTGATTGTGGATATGTATTTTTATGTGATGTTTGGTTTTGAAGTTATAAATATTGTGTAAAAAGTACATTTTAAACTGTATGAATAATGGGATTATGTGTCACACTAAGGGGAGGGGATGTGTGGGTTGCATCCGTGATGCTATTGGATATTTTACACCTCCCCTGTGGGCGGTCTTATATGTGTGAGATGGAAATAAAAGCCAGGCTGGATGTGCCAGTCCAGAGTTCCTGTTTAACCCTCAAAGTGAAGTGTCGTCTCATTATTGGGGGAGGATTTATTGCATGCTGTTCCAGTTTGACTGCTAGGAGTGCAAACCTATTCGTATGGACATCGCCGCTGCCTCAGGTAAGTCACTGAAGGGGTTTTCACCCTTTCAGTAACCGGGATTGGGGGGTGGGAGGGAGAGGGACCCTCCAGTGCCAGGAAAACGGATAGTTTTCCTGGCACTGGAGTTTCCCTTTAAAAAGATAAGCATTTTAATAAAGACTGGGCAGGAACATCCTGAGGTCGAGCAATGTCGCACATCCTCTAGAAGGAAGACCTCAAAAAACATGTTATTGTATAAATCTGCTACGGTCAGCATAATTACGGTCTAACGGACCGTTTCAGCAGACAAGGGGTTAAAAATCCGTTTAGGCGATAATGCCCTTTTCACAGACAGGCACAGCTACTGTAGAATCACCAAAACTCACGAATTGGATATAAGTGAATGCACCAAACTCCCGAACTGCATACAAGGGAATAAGGTAGCACTCCAACTGGAACCTCACGAATAGCTGCTAGCAGACGAACAGGAAAAGCATACATCAGCTTACACTCCTAGCAATCAATCAATCTCCAACAGCATACAGTGAATTCCCCCCAAGAACGAGACAAGGCTCCGTGTTGAGGGTCAAACAGTGGTCTGTTTATTGAGGGCTACCTGCCCCTGTATTTATGCAGGTCTCCCACCTGGTGGACACTCCCCTAGGGGACCAAATGGAAGACTGTAACACAGACAGACATGTATCACATTACAGACTCACAGAAGCAAAACATCCCCACAATGCATCCTGGTTTCCTCCCTTCTGCCCTGGAGATAATTGAAGAAGTAATTCAATTATCTCCCAGGACAAAGGCAAAACTCCATTACACACGTGGGGACCCAAATACAGTATTATGCTTTAAAATATATAAAGTTACTTTTTATACATTAAACACACACATGTAACATATCCCCAGATAGCTCAGGTCTGAGTGCACATTATTAGGTGAATGGCACTCAGACCCCACGAATACAGTTTAATCGCCCTAGAGCCAAAGTCTTTAATCACACGAATAGACTCCATGGCATAGCTATCTGGGTTACCACAAATTCACATGAAACAAAATACTGAATGAACGGCTGTTCGGCTACATACCCATGAACAGGAACCAGGAGACGGACGGCTCAGCGGTGTTCGTGCAAATAAGTGTCCGTTTATAGTTCCATAGTTTAGGTGCCGAACACCGCTGGCCGTACGGGACTTGTAAAATGGCCGCCGCCACGTGTTCAGTCGACGAACAAAGACCACCCTGCCTTCGTCAATTAAGCTGCGGTTAACCGCAACTTCAGGGTGGTCAATTGGCGGCACACTCCAGCTCCCAGGGGGTCGTGCAATCGGTAGTTTGTAGATAAAATCTACCGAACACCCCGTCAGAAAAGGCACGAATAAGCCTTTCCGCAGTGAAAATAAGTCTTTTAAAGTCTGGTCCATAGTCCAAAGGCAGCAGGCGGGCAACCAGGCTCCTCCAATGCAATGTGGCGAGATTGGTCTCGTCACATACGGTATTTCAAACATTATTTTAAAGCATATAAAGCAAAAAGAGTTTAACTGTTTCAAATCCTTACAGTCAGCACTAATGATTATAAACCTTATCTAAGCATAAAATACATATGAACAAGAAAACTTACCTACCTTATATTCTTACACTTTTATGCCTGGGGTGCCGTTATACCCACTATTTTAACTCTTATAGACCCTGGAATACGTTTATTAGAGTGTTTGTATTTCACACATTGATCACAACTGATTATAAAGATATCATTTATTGTGACAAATAATATGTAACATGCGCAACAATATCAGATTATTTAGGTATAACAATAAATATTCAATATGGCAACAGTTTTGACTCGATTAAGGATAGCTTAATAACAACATATCCAGCAACATAAGTTAAATAATAATTAAATTCTAGAGGAATTATTTGTTAACAGTTATATCCACATAGAATTCTCAGATTTCAGCCGAAATTTCCTCAACACAGAACGTCACAGAGCAGCACAGCTTCAATTCATAAATACTTTTGCTATCAGTTCGAATCACTCACTGCTGGCTACAATTCTCACAGGAAAATTACCTTAATATTGCAACTAAAAGAGACTATATATCTTACACAAGTAGTCAGTTTAACCATTCCTTCAATCCAGTAACCCAACAAGAATAATTTAGCCAAATGTTTACATTGCAGATGATTAGCTTTCCTTATTAAAGATGAACTATGACTAGATTCAGTTAAGTCAATATCTATGGGTAGTGGCTTGATATGCTAAACTTGGCAAATTACCATTAAATATATTATTATTTTATTCCACCTGCAGGCAGTGGCAGATCCAGAGTTTCTCCCCTGCCGGCTAATGCAAGGCTGACATTATCCAAGTGCCAGCCCTGCAATGTGCCTGCGGACCGGGGAGGGAGATCAGAGATCTCCCTCCCCGGTCAGCAGGCACTGTGATGACAGCTAACAGGGGAGAGAGAGGGAGGAGAGAGGACCCTGGAGCTCAGCCTGCAGCTCCTCCGGGTCCTACTCGCACGAGCATGGAACAGAGCCGCGGTTACCACGGCAACGCTCCAAATCTCTTAAGAGTGAACTCCTACCACTAGAACCACCAGGGACCATTTCCCACCGGACCATCAGGGATCCAGAAATGTCCCCCATCTTCCCAGTGAATGTAAGAAGAGAAGGGGACATTATTATTATTATTATTATTATTATTATTATTATATTACTGATAGAGCGCCGTCAAATTCCGCAGCGCTTTACAATGGGTGGGCGAACAGACATGTAGTTGTAACCAGACAGGTTGGACACACAGGAACAGAGGGGTTGAGGGCCCTGCTCAATGAGCTTACATGCTAGAGGGAGTGGGGTAAAATTACACAAAAGGTAAGCATAGTATTAGACTAGTGAAAGTTGCAGAAGAGGAATCAGTTGGGAGCTATTAAGAGTTTAATTGATACGCTTTTATGAAGAAGTGGGTTTTTAATGAGTTTTTGAAGGAGTGGAGACTAGGTGAGCATTTAACGGAGAAGGGAAGCGAGTTCCACAGGAACGGTGCAGCCCTCGAGAAGTCTTGAAGGCGAGCATCAGAGGTGGGAGTACGTACAGAAGATAGTCTTCAGCAGATCGTAAGGGCCTAGATGGGACATACTTGTGTATGAGGGAGGATAGATAGGTGGGAGCAGCATTGTGTAGACATTTAAAAGCAAGAACCAGAATTTTAAATTGACCTCTATATTTTATAGGAAGCCAATGTAGGGACTGACAGAAGGATGAGGCATGGGAGGTGCGGGCGGACAGGAAGATGAGCCTCGCCGCCGCATTCATTATGGACTGTAACGGCGCAAGTTGGGAGCATGTAAGACCACTGAGAAGCGGATTACAGTAGTCAAGGCGAGAAAGTACAGTGGAGTGGACCAACACCTTAGTCGCATCTGGCGTTAAGTAGGGGCGGATGCGCGCAATGTTTTTGAGATGGAAATTACAAGATTTGGCGACAGAGTGAACATGAGGCTTGAAGGAGAGGTGGGAGTCAAAGAGAACACCTAGGCAGCGAGCCTGCCTGGTGGAGCTGATGGTAGCACCATTGACTTGGAGGGAGACAGACACAGGAGTAACAACACTTGAGGGAGGAAAGACCAGAATTTCAGTTTTGGTCAAGTTTAGTTTAACCCCTTAAGGATACATGACATGTGTGACATGTCATGATTCCCTTTTATTCCAGAAGTTTGGTCCTTAAGGGGTTAAGGAAGTGGGCAGCCATCCAGTTAGAAACAACAGAGAGGCAGTCAGAGACACTAGTCAAGAAGGACGGGGAAAGATCAGGGACATAAAGTATATTTATTTTATTAAATACAAAAATTATTTAAAGCCTCCCTACCCTCCTTCCCCCCATATAAACACTGCCCCCCATACACACACTACATACACTGCCCCCCATACACACGCTCAATCACTATAATGTTTCATAGTCTTATTTCTTATCTTTAATAGAAATATTGTTGTCAGTATGGTAAACAATAAATTTTATAGACAGATTTTCTTTACATCCCAGTACATTTCCACGGGCAGGTCAAACCAGGTATCTACTACAATTTCAATAGCACAACCTTCTAGTTTAAGTGCTAGAGGCGAGTAGTAGATACTTGGCACAGCCTTCCAGTGGCAGAGGTAGGGGGATAACAGTGAAATTATTTGCTGCATGTGTTTAGAATATATGTGATTAGAATGTATGTGATATACACAGTATGTGTAATTTGTTCCTTTAGCATAAATGCAGATACGTGAGGCTTTATGGACTAAATCTAATTTTGCAAAGCAAATTAAAGTAAAAAGGAGTATACACAATTTAGCTAGGGAATGGGCTAATGCACACAAAATACTTGATATCTTCACAATTACTATGACACCTGATGGTCATACCTCTTATATATTATGCAAATATTGTCTGTTTTTCTAAGTATAGCAATTTCCTTTAACTCGCAGTATATTTCTTTCAGGTGTATTTGTCAGGAGAGGTGACCAGAACAAAAGTACATGAAGCAAGGCTATGAAGAAATCTATTAATAACAGAACCAAGTCTAACTCTAAAAAAATCAAGCATTTTGTCAGATTCCTGTATGTTCATAAAGGAGATGGTAAACATACACCCCAAACCTTTCTCGTGTTCTGAATGTGGAAAATGCTTTGTCAAAAATACAGAGCTTGTCAGTCATCAGAGAACTCACACAGGAGAGAAACCCTTCTCCTGTTCTGAATGTGGAAAATGTTTTGGGCAGCTTACAAATCTTCTTAGACATCAGAGAACTCACACAGGAGAGAAACCCTTCTCCTGTTCTGAATGTGGAAAATGTTTTGTCACAAATACAGATCTTGTCAGTCATCAGAGAACACACACAGGAGAGAAACCGTTCACATGTTCTGAATGTGACAAATGTTTTGTCACAAAAGCAGAGCTTGTCCGTCATCAGAGAACTCACACAGGAGAGAAACCGTTTACATGTTCTGAATGTGACAAATGTTTTGTCACAAAAGCAGAGCTTGTCTGTCATCAGAGAACTCACACAGGAGAGAAACCGTTCTCGTGTTCTGAATGTGACAAATGTTTTGTCACAAAAGCAGAGCTTGTCAGGCATCAGAGAACACACACTGGAGAGAAACCGTTTACATGTTCTGAATGTGACAAATGTTTTGTCACAAAAGCAGAGCTTGTCAGGCATCAGAAAACTCACACAGGAGAGAAAACCTTTTCCTGTTCTGAATGTGGAAAATGTTTTGGGCAGCTTTCAAATCTTGTCAGTCATCAGAGAACTCACACAGGAGAGAAACCGTTCTCATGTTCTGAATGTGGAAAATGTTTTGTCACAAGTGCAGATCTTGTCCGTCATCAGAGAACTCACACAGGAGAGAAACCGTTCTCGTGTTCTGAATGTGGAAAATGTTTTGTCACAAAAGCAGAGCTTGTCAGGCATCAGAGAACACACACTGGAGAGAAACCGTTTACATGTTCTGAATGTGAAAAATGTTTTGTCACAAAAGCAGAGCTTGTCAGGCATCAGAAAACTCACACAGGAGAGAAACCCTTTTCCTGTTCTGAATGTGGAAAATGTTTTGGGCAGCTTTCAAATCTTGTCAGTCATCAGAGAACTCACACAGGAGAGAAACCGTTCTCGTGTTCTGAATGTGACAAATGTTTTGTCACAAAAGCAGAGCTTGTCAGGCATCAGAGAACACACACTGGAGAGAAACCGTTTACATGTTCTGAATGTGACAAATGTTTTGTCACAAAATCAGAGCTTGTCAGGCATCAGAAAACTCACACAGGAGAGAAACCCTTTTCCTGTTCTGAATGTGGAAAATGTTTTGGGCAGCTTTCAAATCTTGTCAGTCATCAGAGAACTCACACAGGAGAGAAACTGTTCTCATGTTCTGAATGTGGAAAATGTTTTGTCACAAGTGCAGATCTTGTCCGTCATCAGAGAACTCACACAGGAGAGAAACCGTTCTCGTGTTCTGAATGTGGAAAATGTTTTGTCACAAAAGCAGAGCTTGTCAGGCATCAGAGAACACACACTGGAGAGAAACCGTTTACATGTTCTGAATGTGACAAATGTTTTGTCACAAAAGCAGAGCTTGTCAGGCATCAGAAAACTCACACAGGAGAGAAACCCTTTTCCTGTTCTGAATGTGGAAAATGTTTTGGGCAGCTTTCAAATCTTGTCAGTCATCAGAGAACTCACACAGGAGAGAAACCGTTCTCGTGTTCTGAATGTGACAAATGTTTTGTCACAAAAGCAGAGCTTGTCAGGCATCAGAGAACACACACTGGAGAGAAACCGTTTACATGTTCTGAATGTGACAAATGTTTTGTCACAAAATCAGAGCTTGTCAGGCATCAGAAAACTCACACAGGAGAGAAACCCTTTTCCTGTTCTGAATGTGGAAAATGTTTTGGGCAGCTTTCAAATCTTGTCAGTCATCAGAGAACTCACACAGGAGAGAAACTGTTCTCATGTTCTGAATGTGGAAAATGTTTTGTCACAAGTGCAGATCTTGTCCGTCATCAGAGAACTCACACAGGAGAGAAACCGTTCTCGTGTTCTGAATGTGGAAAATGTTTTGTCACAAAAGCAGAGCTTGTCAGGCATCAGAGAACACACACTGGAGAGAAACCGTTTACATGTTCTGAATGTGACAAATGTTTTGTCACAAAAGCAGAGCTTGTCAGGCATCAGAAAACTCACACAGGAGAGAAACCCTTTTCCTGTTCTGAATGTGGAAAATGTTTTGGGCAGCTTTCAAATCTTGTCAGTCATCAGAGAACTCACACAGGAGAGAAACCGTTCTCGTGTTCTGAATGTGACAAATGTTTTGTCACAAAAGCAGAGCTTGTCAGGCATCAGAGAACACACACTGGAGAGAAACCGTTTACATGTTCTGAATGTGACAAATGTTTTGTCACAAAAGCAGAGCTTGTCAGGCATCAGAAAACTCACACAGGAGAGAAACCCTTTTCCTGTTCTGAATGTGGAAAATGTTTTGGGCAGCTTTCAAATCTTGTCAGTCATCAGAGAACTCACACAGGAGAGAAACCGTTCTCATGTTCTGAATGTGGAAAATGTTTTGGCTGTCACTCAACTCTTAGTACACATCAGAGAACTCACACAGGAAAGAAACCATTCTCGTGTTCTGAATGTGGAAAATGTTTTGACAAAAATTCAGATCTCGTCCGTCATCAGATAACTCACACAGGTGAGGTGATTTTAGAATATTATTTGGATTAATATAGAAATAAAATATATATTGAATTGTGATTTTTTTTTTCCCCCTCAGGTTCACACAACAAATAGTAACTTTGATAGTAGCAGTCAATGTACATATGATGCATTGGTATTGTGGCACCCCCATGCTATTGTTCGTAGATGCCTAACCTGCACCGCAAACTCTGCTCCACTTGGTTGCATGTTCTGGAAGTTACAGAGTATACTAACTAGCCTGTTCCACTGGTAATACACTTCAATGAATATGGTTGTTTAGCATGACTTAAATTTGCATTGTTACAGAAGCCCCTCTCTCCTACAAAAGAACCATCCTGTCCCTGTTTTATACCCTCTTTTATTGCTACTATTGCTTTTTTGTATTGATGCCTGGATACGTTTCACATGAATAACAGATGAATGAACCTAGACCCTCATTCGTGCTCACGAACCACCGACCACCCAGCCCTTGGCCGCCACTTAACCTTAGTCACCTTGCAAGGTACCGAATGGACTAATGAACACGCTACCACCCAGAGGCTGTGGTTTGTGGTTAACCGCAGCCTAATTGACTGGCCGCAGGGTGGCCCTCATATGGATACAATTAACCGAAAAAATCACCAAAGGACTACCGAACAACTACCACCCACACTCTGGTGTGTGGCCCCAATTAAAATGTGGTTCCTGTGGTTAACCGCGAGCTACTTATCTGTTCCCCGGTGGTCGCCGTTCGTATACTGAACACGAGGCGGGGGCCATCTTTTTATCATCGAGGGTTCAGCAGGTCTGAGGGGGAAAATCCCTGTAACCATAAGTGGCAGGGAAACTGCACGAGCCCCGCTACAGAAAGTCGATACCCCACTTCATTCGGATACAAATTCACCGAATGAACTATAATGTTATAACTCTCCTGAACCGTTCGTGAGATCGGAGCACAATTAGTATAGTGGATGCACTCAGATCAGAGCTATCCAGAGACTGGTGGAACGTACTATTTATGTATTAAAGTGTGAAAGTTGGAGATAATTGGCTAAGTATAACCATTGGAACCCATTATCTCCAAGCTGGGAGGAGCAGTTTTAAAACGATGCTATGTGTTTCTATTGGTTGGGACATTGCATTGTCCCGTGTCCCATCAGGTCCAGAGGGGGCTGTCCTCTGGCCTGAAAGATCATATAAATTGCCATGCATAAGTGCCATTAAATCAGTTTGTGTTACCCTCAAATTGCAGCCTCGAGTCGTTTTGTAGGGAAGGGTGTTATCCTAGCTGTACCGTAGCTAGTGGGGTTATTCTACACTTTCAGGATTTATCACTGAATGCAACTCGGAGCAGCGCTCTCACTCTCCAACATCGGGAACCAGGGTATCCAAGCGGTCCAACCTCCAGCTAGCCCGGAGGCAACCGCAACATGCATGATTCCAACCAAGACACATGCCTCTTGCTGGCAACTTGTAGGATCACTATTTCTGGGCCCCAGCTTTAAAAAAAAAATGGGGGGCGTGGCTAACTTCCGGTGAGAGCGGTCGCATTGGCTTAGGAGCTCCGACAAAAAAAATCAACTTGATAAACTATTGAAAGCAAAATTTACTGCTTAATCTCAATCCCCACACTCTACAAGAAGTGGCTAAAGGCACCATGTCACCTTCTAAGCAACTGATACTCTCAGAAACAGCAAAATTAAAGAAAAAAGACTGATGCAAAGACTCGCAAGATGATGACGATA
Organism: Pelobates fuscus; assembly: GCF_036172605.1. Lineage (NCBI taxonomy): Eukaryota > Metazoa > Chordata > Amphibia > Anura > Pelobatidae > Pelobates > Pelobates fuscus. The sequence goes on from NC_086323.1 coordinate 201,450,049, forward strand.
CAGTGGCTATGTCGGACGGTCAATCCGACTACGAGTCAATCTCCTCCAAGTACTCCAACTCTCCAGTCACGGAGCGTAGCCTTCATAAAATGCTCTAAGAGCTACGATCCACGATCACAGCAGACTTCCACCGTATTGACGGAGACTTGAGAAGAGAATTCTCCAACCCTGGAGACAGAACCAGCCACTTGGAAAATAGAATGGAAGAATATGCACAGCCCATAATAAAGTGGTAGACAAGGTACAGAGGCCATCAGAGGAAAACGACACATTAAAACTAAAACTAGCAGTCAAGGAGACAAAATGTCCATTTCCAAGGCATACCTGATGATGTGTCCCACGATGCTCTTCCAGCGTACATCCTGGTTCCCGGCCTACCTGACTCCGTATGGGACTTCGACCGTATGCACAGACTCCCGCATCCAAGGTGCTTGTCAAGCGAGGTCCCCAAAGATGTCATCGTCAAATTCCATTACTTTGGCCATAAAGACACACTCCTGGCAGCAGCTAGAAAATCTCCCATGCTTCCAGACCCCCATCAACACATCGCTTTGTTTGCGGACTTATCAGCAGCCACAATGGTGAGACGCAAAGAATTTATCACCATTACTAAAACACTACGGAACAATAATGTGTCCTACAGATGGGACTACCCCCACCAAACTGCTGATCTGGAGGCAGGGAAAAGCCCAGGTGGTGAATGACCCAATCGAGGGTATGAAGTTACTCACAGAATGGGGCCTGTGGAACAATTCTAATGCCCCCCAGCAAAGAGCGGTCGGGGCTTCCCCAAGAAGAGCCCAGGTGGAGTGGCGGATGGCAGGAGCCCCAGCCAAAAGATCATAAACTCTGGTGCAACGAATCTCGGTCTAACCAGGACGGTCACTTTGGGTATATTCTCCAAGTTAATGTAATGCCATGTCTTTATATGTAGTCGCTAGTCACCAACTTCACAATTAATATTTGCTTATATTCATTGTTATAATAATGGCTGACACATAGTAAAAATGTCATTTTATAACTGTATGTAATTGCAAAGAAGAATATTCATTAATGCATTGCCTTTGTTCGAATCACATCCCACTAACATAGTAGCAACTGTTTCAGCCATATATAGGCCTCAACACAATTTTACTGCTAATCTGGCTACTACCTGGTGTACCCAGAAAATCATCTTGAATGACACGTAGTCTTTACCACTATGCTTATATTACGTGTTAATCAAACAGGTCAACTCCCATATAAGGGTCCCCATAGACTTGCACGTACATGATATATCTAGTCATACGCACTACAGTGACCCACCCCTGTTAGGTGAATACGCCCAACATTAAGTACCGTTACCGTCTCCACGACACCTCAATCCGGTACAGTGTCCTAAGTTACCAAACCTGCTGAAAGCACTAGCTATAGCAATAGCTACACTGCTCCGCAGAAACAATCCCCACGGTGTCCATTTCATGCCACTTTGACGTAAGGTGCACCTGGTAAGCGGCGATGTCCAAGACAAGGCCACTAAAGATAACCACATGCATTCAATAAGGGTTTGATTTTTCAAGGGAGATTTATGTAAATACCTTTGTTCCTGTTATTCTTCCCTTTCTTTTTCTATCCCCACAGGTAAATGTGTATATGGTTTGGAGCCGCAATGGCTGACAATTGTCACGTATAGAGAGAAACTTTACACTGAGCTAAACTCCAAATGGGATCGCATTCATGAGACTACAATACAGTTCTGTACAAATCATCTCCCCCGAGAAGATGAAAAACACCACCACTCAGATACACGAACTTTACACCGCAAGGCACTCACCATCCCCCATGATGTCTAATCTGATGAAAATACTATCTCTTAATGTTAAAGGCCTTAACAGTCCATACAAGAGGCGACAAGTGTTAAAGGATATGCATGCCGCAGATGCAGCAATAGTCTGCCTGCAAGAAACCCACTTTAACAATAAAAACCCACCCCAACTGTGGTTGATACCCCATAGCATACCATGCCTATGCTACTAATAAATCTAAAGGTGTAGCAATACTATTTCACTCAGACTGGGCATTTACACTTCATAAGCAATACACTGACCAAGCAGACTACTAATTTTAGTGGGCGAATTGAATGGAATCCTAGTAACCGTCGCATCCCTATACGCACCCAATGAAGCCCAATTTTCTTTCCTTAATAAAGCGATTGAAAAAAAATCTCATCCATGAAACAAGGTCATGTGATAATCTGCGGGGACTGCAACTGCACCCAAGACCCATTGCTCGATATACAACGCACACAGGGTAAACCAACCAGCAAATCCTCAGTCCATGCAAGCAAACTTTTCTCACACCTTCTTCACTCACATGATATTTACGATACATGGAGAAACCTATTCCCTACAGTGCAGGATTACACCTACTTCTCACAGGTACACATGAAATACACACGAATAGATCTCTGCATAGTGGACAAATCTACACTTCCACACCTCAAAAACCACCTAATAGAACATGCATCAATAGTGATCACAATAGCAGTACCATACCCAGCCAAGGGCCGAGGCAAATGGAGATTGAATGAAACCATTCTTGACTGCCCAAATCTACAAAAAGTAGCATCAGCTATATCTACCTACTTCTCTTATAACTCAACAAAGGACACTACTATAGAAACCCAATGGTTAGCCCACAAAGCAGTGATCAGAGGGGAACTCATTAAAATAGGTTCGACCATTAAAAAGAAATTCCACTCCAAATCTACATCTAAACAAATAGCTAACACGCAGGCTGACCTCCAACAACTGTACACCCAAGAGTATACTATGAACTTGCAAAAACTTCAACAAACCTATTACAGCAGGGGAAATTAAGCAGGGAAATTGTTAGCCAACAAATTAAAATCCGAATATTTCCAAACCAAAATTCCATGTATTATGTCTAAATCGAACGCAAAAATCTATAATCCCACTAAAATAGTAGATGAATTGTCCTTCTACTACGAAGACCTTTACAATCTAAATAAAAACAAGGACACGCATACCGCCAATAACGCAGAGGTGCTAACCTACTTGCAAAAGGTCACGCTTCCCAAGACCACAACAAAACAAACTTCTAGATGCCCCCTTTACTGAGGAGGAGGTCACAAAGGCCATCAGATCCCTTCCCAAACACAAGGCTCCAGGTCCCGATGGGCTCTCAAACTACTACTACAATAAATTGCTAACTCAACTGACTCCACACATAACGAAACTATTTAATGCTATACAGAAATCCGGCAAATTCCCACCTGAAATACTAGAAGCATACATTATTACACTGCCCAAACCGAACAAACCACCAACAATCTGCAGTAATTTAAGACCAATATCACTACTAATCGCAGATGTGAAGCTATACGCAAAACTATTCGCCTCCAGAGTCAAACCCATCTTACCTAATTTAATATCGAGTGAACAGGCAGGATTTGTCCACGGTAGACAAGTAGGGGACAATACCAGAAATTATATGGATCTAATGGATTGATCAAACCGTCACAGGCAGAGCAGGGTTCTCATGGCGTTAGATGCGGAAAAGGCATTTGACCGCCTGAACTGGGCATACATGGAAGCCACCTTAGCAGCCTTTGGATTCCCTCAAACCTTAATTTCAGGCATAATGGCATTATACACATCCCCCTCAGCTAAGGTGTTCAACACAGGTTTTACATCAAGAAGTTTTCATATAACTAATGGTACACGACATGGATGTCCACTTTCTCCCTTAATCTTCATCCTGTGCCTAGAACCATTAGTAAGAACAATAAAACATGACCCCCTACTCCCGGGACTACAATCCCCAGCAGGGGAAAATAAAATTGCCCTCTTTGCAGACGATATCATGCTCTTTTTGTCAAAACCAGAGACCTCCATTCCCCGTCTCCTTAAAACATTAACCTCGTATGGTAAAATATTATACTATAAGAATATTAGCAAAACCAAAATCCTTCCCATCAAACTAAGCCTAAATACCCATTCGACTGTCGCAAGACATCTATTTCTATTTGGTTATCAAACTAACACACTCCAGAACATACACTATTAAAGAGAATCAGGAAGCAGTTCTTTCCACCATATCCAAACAAATGGACACTTAGGATAAGTTGGAGACATCGTGGTTGGGTAGGATTAACTCTATCCAAATGATGATCTTGCCTAATATACTGTACCTATTTTGAACACTACCCATAGCACTTTCTAACTCTCTCCTCAAACGATTCCAATCCACTATAAATGCCTATATCTGGAAGAAAAAGCCACCAAAAGTGTGAGAAAACCAGCCGGGACTTTGTGGTTTTCTCTGAGCATTCGTTTATTTGACTTCATTCATTTATTTTATGCAACCTTGGTTCGGTAGATTGAAACTACCGAACACCGACCACCCTCCTGGCTCATTGACTTCAAAGGAGCCCGTCAATAAAATCTTGTTCCCAATAAAATCCATTAAAAAAATTGACATTGAGTCCTTCAAGTAAGACTTCATAAGTTTTACTGTAGGTTGAAGTAGAGTGTCAATGTATTGGGATAAATTACATGAAGGGGAATTGATTCCGGACACTATAGGTCTACCAGGAGGGTGTTGGGCATCTTTATGTATTTTTGGCAAAAAATAAATTACCGGAATTCTGGGATTCTTAATAAATAAATAGTCAAATTATTTTTTATTTAAAATATTTTTTTCTATTCTCTTTTGTAAAAAGATATTAACATTTTGTTGTATACAGGGCGTAGGGTCTTTGGATAATTTTTCATATACAGCAGTATCATCTAATTGTCTGTAAGCTTCTTTAACCCCTTAAGGACCAAACTTCTGGAATAAAAGGGAATCGTGACATGTCACACATGTCATGTGTCCTTAAGGGGTTAAAGGGACGTTCTAGGCACCCAGACCACTTCCTTATTGGAGTGGTCTGGGTGCCAACTCCCACTACCCTTAACCCTGCAAGTGTAATTATTGCAGTTTTTCATAAACTGCAATAATTACATTGCAGGGTTAACTCCACCTCTAGTGGCTGTCTAGAAACAGGAACAACAAATAGTGCTCTCTGATAGTATGATGAAATATCATAAATAAAAAATGAGATACTCACAAAAGGAGTGCAGGACTCACTGCACTTTGAATAAAGCGTGGGCAGTATAATCCCCACCTCAGGATATATAAAATGCCACGAAAGAATATATTTCATCATACTATCAGAGAGCACTATTTGTTGTTCCTATTTTTCCTTCCTCCTGAGAATTGTACACCATCTCCAGAGGACAAGCATTCAGAATATCCTACAAGCAGGGATCATTCTGCTGAATACCCGTTACCCCTGAGCTGGTCATAGCTCATGTAAATGTGAGTGTAATATATCTTATTATTCTACAATTACTTATTTTATACACTCTGCACTATTGGTCCTCTCTTTTGTGTTTTCCATATAACGAGATGATCTGAAGTATCACAGACAGAGAAAATACCCTACCAATGGAACCTGTGGAACAGACATTCTATCCTCTGATATATATTGGGACTAATTGTATTTATTTATTTTGTTTTAAATCTTGGCGCAGCCTTTCTTTCCTTTTTTTTGCACATTCTTATTTTAGAGGGTTAGAGGTTTACCCTCTGTGAGGCCGCTGCCTACCCATTGTATTATTAGCGCTAACCTATCTTTTATTTCTTCAATAGAATAGACCCAACATCACTTAGCAAACTGGGCCACAAATATTATACAGCCAATAAAACACCACCATCATTCAAATTCCTATCACTCTGCTACTCAGAACAAATAGTCAGCACAGACTCTAGCAAACTGCCATACATGCTCAAGAGGGAAGAGGACTTAGAAGTGATGTTCCCCACATCCGATTGGGAAATGGCCATTAACCATACTAAACGGTCCTCAAATTGTCACACACTGGGAAGCCTACTTCAAAATATTGATGAGATGGTATATGGTTCCGAGCAGACTCTGTAAAATATATCCCACAACAGACTCTACTTGCTGGAGATGCAAGAAAGAAAAAGGCACTATCAGACACATATTTTGGGATTGTATGAGCATACAGACTCTCTGGTTAAACGTGCAGTCGGTAATGCGCACAATGATAGGCCTAAAAATCCTGCTCACACCAGCTGGATTCCTCCTACACCTGATTTTAAACTTAGGTTTTATCCCGTCTGGGGAAGCTGTCATTAATACTCTTTTGGCAGCAAAAATAAGCATTGCTTTCCACTGGAAAAGCGACAAATGCACTTCCATTTCAGATGTACTCAGTAGAGTTAAAACCACATACCACCACAAAAAAGAATGGGCCAAGAGGGGTAACATGGCTAAGTTTCAAGACCAATGGGGTGCTTGGGAATCATTTTACGATCAATACTCTAAATAATTGTGACTATCAACTGGTTTAATTGCCGTACTCAGATTTGTAAAGTTAAGCTGATCTCTGTATTACTGTAGCAGTCCCTGACTCCAACCAATACCAACAGCCAGCATAACTAAACCTACCCTTCTACTTTATCTTGTTAATCTTTTGTTCACCCCCTTCATCACCATTCGCAACTTGCGCCTACGTTACAAGACGTTTCCCCCTTCCATTTTTACATCCAGTGTTGGGTAAATGAACCTTGCATTTTCTTCAATGACTCCACCCATTCTCCATAACAGGTTACAGCATCACACGAGCACAGTTGAGTAACAAACCATAAATGGTACTCATCCCGACCTACATCACTACTAAGATTGTCTGATAAGCAGTGCAGTGACATTATCACACCACAATTGAGAATTACCTAGGACTTGTCGATTAATGGAATGTAATGTGTGACAATTTAAATTATAAACCACACTATTGTACTGTACAGGCAACAGTGTCAGAAGATACACAAAGTCCACCAGTGAATTAAGCTTCCAGCATACACCCATGTAACCTGTATCACAGTCAGTATCGAACGTCATGTTATAATGTATACAACCAATTATGCCTTTGCTATTTGAGGTAGGGTAGAATGTGGATGTCCTACTATGTCTTCATTTCATGTCCCTCACTGTGAATACCTTTTGATGTTATATCTTATTTTTATAAATGTAAACCGCACACACATACTTACTAATTATTCATACCAACAAGAATATGAATTGAAACTGGAATAGGAGACCAGAGCTCTGACTGAAGAATGTAAATTAGGTAATTTGAGACAGAAAGTGGCATTTGTATCCATTTTTTGTATCACACAGCTCTGTTACAATGCAGCCGCCCATCCCATGTGTTCCCTATTAAGGGTTAATAAAGATATAGGGGTGTAAATAAAAAATGCCCCTTTCTGTCTCATTAGAGATATCTTTGCCAGAGGCTCAAGGAAGCAAGTTGGATGGTTAGTTAAGACCCACCTGGGGGGGGGGGGGGTGTCTGCCTTGACGTTGGCAGGTGGGCTTATCCTCTCATGGCCATTGGAGGTAACTACAAATTCTCCATTTGTTTAAAAATACATAGGGATTAAGGAGAGAGCACAAATATTCCAATCAGCCACTCATAATTTGGAGTCAAATTTCAGCCTTCTGAAAAATATTTAATGAGCTTTAAAATATCTGATCTAATGCGATTATCATTCTTGAATTAGTTGCAAATACTATAATTTTTCATATACAGGAACTGAAAGTCCCTACCTAGTAATCTAGTATTAATTATAGGTCATTTGTCCATTGGATGTCAATGGTCAAAATATATGATTCTTGTTCAGATAGATTGATGGAGGCCCACTGTTATAATAACCTTTAACCGGCCATGCAGGCCAGACTCCCATGTGTATTAAGAAGGGCCTCTTTCTGAAAGAATTAATTTAAACATATATATTAAATCCTTTGTGTAAATTATATTTTCCCTTCAAGTATAACCATTTTTATAAATACACAGAAACAAGTCCTGCGCTCAAACTCTCATTACTCTTCGGCGGCAGCAACGACCATGGTACACATCAGGCCCAATGCGTACAGTAAAAACCAAAACAAAAAGTTAACCATTTTTATAATGTATTGCTTTAATCATACATTGGATAGAATGGTTATTAAGCCACAGCCCTTTTTACACATATTTTAAAGAATCAAATAACCTTATCCTTATGTGTACGCCTCCTAATTAACTGAATTCTTAGACATATAAAAGCTTTTTGCAGATATATATTCACCACTAATATCCAAAGATCACCCAGATCAGAGCAGGGGTTCAGGAAATTCCTGGAAGTCATATTTGACTGACCGACCTCATGCACATTTTCATACCCAAAACAGTTCCAGAGAATTAGGCTGTGCGGCCGGTCTATTTCACATAGTTCCAATGCAGTTCAAATGCACGAACGGGAGCCGTTTGTGAAAATAGCCAATGTTAACCTGGCGCTGCAATTGTCGAATGCCGTTCAACTCCTGTTGAAGTTCCGGCAAAGGTTTAGTTCAGCGCTGTTCATACCGTCGCGTGTCTGATTTCAGTTCCATGAACACCGCTGACCTCTTTTGGCTAAACAAGGTGGTCTCCGCCATGTATACGACTATACGAACAGCGACCACCCAGGCGTTCATCAATTAGCTGGCGGTTCACCACCAGCCTGGGAGATAAATTGGCTCCAAACTCCACTTGCGTGTGGTCCGGCAGTTTGTTCGGTAAACGCCCTTTACCCAACCACATAGGGAAAAAGGACAAACAAGCCTTTTCACAGTAAAAACAAAGTTTTAGCGCATGGGCCATATTCTTGGGGCAAAAGGCTGGCAAACGGGCCCCTCCAAAACCCAGTGGTGAGCTTACTTTTGCCACACTGCATTAACTCCATTATCCTCAGGCAGAAAAAACATTTTTATAGAACCCCAAAAGTACCCCAAAACACAAAACACATCCAAAGATCTCCACAAATGTTACATCCCTGATAGACTTGATCTGGGTGACCAACATATCCAAAAAATCACCCAGATCAGTTCAGAGGTTCAGGAATTTTATTGAAGTCACATTTTTACAGACCGCACGCATGGTCCCATGCCCAAAACAGTTCCATAGAATCACGGTTAAGTGCCGCTGGGGGACCGACTGGGAACTGCAAGGTTTTCATACCAAAAATAGTTACAGGGCATTCGCGGTTATGTCCCCCTGAAGTCTATTTGCGGTTTTGGTCCATGCGAATGGCCGCCAGTGTGCTAGCCTTCGGTTCTATGTAAAGTGCCGAACCAGGGGGGATAAAATATGGGTCTTTACAGGCGCTGACCTGGCCCATAGTCTATTGGCGGGAGGCTGGCAAGCAGGCCAACCAAAAGCATGTGGTGAGCTTCTGTTCACCACAGAGATTGTCTGTGTCTTCATGTGAGTATGCTTATTGTCATTACAATTATAACCCCCCACCCCTCATGGAAAAATCCCTGCGGACGCCCATGACTGAAGCTGCATGGCACTAACATCCCAGAGTTACTATGTGAAGTCAGAGGTGAGCAGGATGAAAAAAACACATCTGTAGAAAGTTGCTCTTATACATATATTGCTTTTGTTAAACAAATCTTTTCAACTGCTTATTAAATTAATTATGAAGTGGCTGCAAAAGACTGCTGCCAAATGTAACAGAGATCGGTCTGTAAAAGGGGTTAATACTGAAAATGTTTGGGATGATTGGTTATTGAAATTGTTAGACAGATTAAGGGATATTGAGTAAAGCAATTGTTTTAAAAAGGAAAGTCGAAAATGTGCATTATTGGCAAAGTGCTTTCTTGAAACTAATGATTCTATGCAAGAATAGTGTCAACTTAAAAAGGCAATTAATTGTTATGTTTGTAGTACATTGAAACAAAAATGAGATGTGTTGTTAAAACAACTGAAAAACATGTTGTTGCAACGTGTAATTATTTTCCCTAGCCCCCCTAGCAAAACCACTAAAAAAAAATTAACAGAAGGGAAATTGCCCCTAAGCTCTCTTTTGATAGTGCATTTGATGCAACATTAGCTGACACAAAAACTCAGAAGACTCTCTGCGGTTGTTGAAAAGATTTAGCAATGATTAAGAAATTAAACATAATAATATAATAAAAGAAATGCTTAAGAATGAGATGGATCTGTTGGACAGAATCCCGAAAACCATGCCTCACCAATGTTAGGAATTAGCCATAAATGTTACTGATTTTGGCAAATTGCAAAGACAGATTACTAATTGGGGGATGCTACAGATATGTTGTGGAAAAACACAAATCAGACAAATTTGGATTTTACTTTCAAAGTGGAAGTTGATAATGAAATGGCATAGAGGTTAAGTTGTGAAAATGGGCCGGGGAGAGGTGAAATAGAAAAGAAATTGGGAAATGTGCAAGGAAGGGGTCAGATGGATAATCTCAAATTAGACAAATCTTTAATCATTTTCCCTAAATCTGATCAGAAGAGACGACCTTTTTACAATATGAGTGTTTTTGAAGGTAAAATGAATAAAATACAATTTGGTGATGTGGTAGCCACCAGAGGTCTTTTGATCTGGATGCCAACCTCATTAACCCCTTAAGACCGCAGCCAAATGTACAAGTTGTGAACCAAAAAAAACGTAAACAAACCACAGATTTTGACTTTATGTCTGTTCAACAATAATTTACCTCTTTCATATTAAATGCACCCACACTTATATATCATTTTGTTCAGGGGAAACAGGGCTTTTATTTAAAATCAAATATTTAGGTATGGAACATAACATAATATGAATAAAATATAAAAAATGAGAGAAAATATGATTTTTTTTTAATTTTCTTAGTTCTATGTGACATTCTAACTGTGAATGTCATAATACTGTTTGCTTTTACTGCAATAAAATACACATATTTGTATTCAGCGATGTCTCACGTGTAAAACAGTACCCCCTATGTACAGGTTTTATGGTGTTTTGGGAAGTTACAGGGTCAAATATAGCATGTTACACTTTTCAGTTTTTTCACATTGAAATTTGCCAGATTGGTTACGTTGCCTTTGAGACTGTATGGTAGCCCAGGAATGAAAATTACCCCCATGATGGCATACCATTTGCAAAAGTAGACAACCCAAGGTATTGCAAATGGGGTATGTCCAGTCTTTTTTAGTAGCCACTTGGTCACAAACACTAGCCAAAGTTAACGTTAATATTTGTTTGTGTGTGAAAAATGCAAAAAACTAATTTGAAAGCCAATTTTGGCCAGTGTTTGTGACTAAGTGTCATTTACTCTCGAACTGTTCTAACCGCCCGGGAAACGCTCGCACCTAAGTCTCTCTAGAGGACAGGCCTTGGGTGTTTCTATTTTGTCCTCTACTCCTAATTATAAAGATCACAGGCTTCTGCTACCAGTTTCCTTAACTTGCGGGGGGGAAGTAGTAAGGGCTATGGCTTTGATAGATTCTGGTGCTGCTGAGAATTTTATCGACCAAGCCTTTGCTAACAAAAACAATTTCCCATCCCAGCTAAGGGAGACACCCTTGGCCGTTGAGGCCATAGATGGTAGACCACTACTAGACCCTGTTATCTTTCGTGAGACCATACCCATTGAGTTAAATGTTGGTATCCTACACGTGGAGAATTTATCTCTTCTGCTCATTTCGTCTCCTTCCGTTCCCATAGTTCTGGGGTACCCATGGTTGAAAGAACATAACCTTATTATCGATTGGGAATTAGGGGAGATACTCTCGTGGGGCCAGGGCTGCCAGGATCGGTGTTTGTGCAAGGTTTCTCCATTAGCTAATATTAACATACAGGAGGTAATTCTTATTTCTGGGCTAAACACTCAGCAAAATGAACAAGAGCAAGCAGTAAATTGTAAATAAGGAGCATAAAGCTCCAGAAAAGCTTATGGGGACTTGGAAAATTGCCAGACAGCCACACATTAAAGAAGACTACAAGTCAAAGTACAGACAAAATGTGAAACTGTCAGAATGACAGGTGAAAGCAAATAGAAAAAAAAGACAGGTCAAACCTCTAAATATAAATCTAGCACCCCCCAAAAAGGGGAGGAGAGTGTACAGTGTACCAGGGAAAGATGGAACTATCTACAGAGAGAGACAGGGACATAATAAAAAAGGATCATGCAAATACAAGGTAATATAAGAAAATATATGTATACATACCCAGATCCAGGAGACCTCCCGAAGCGGGCACAAGCTGGATGCATCTACAGGAACCAGTGCCACTCAAGCTTCTCATTGAGACCATGAGGGGACACTGTGTCCAGGAAGTGCATCCAGCGCACCTCTTTTTGGAGGAGCATCTTTTCCCTATTACCTCCTCTCGTAAGTGGAGGGACCCTATCAAGTACTTGCGACACATTATGTCTCTTTTCCCTAAAATGTCTTGCAACTGGTGCATCAGAGGTCATGTTATGGATAGTTGTTTTGTGTTGGGATACCCGATCTTTGAGGGCACGTATGGTCTTACCTACATAACCAAGACCACAGGGACATTTAAGTAAATAGACTACAAAGTCTAAAATGAAGGGTAACACCCTAAGTGCAGTGTACGTGATCCAGGAGCTGACTTGCAAAAATTGGTAATGTGGAAATATAAGTAATAAATATGAAAAAAAAAGTGATAAAAATTCTTTAAAGAGGATGAATATTCCGACTCCTCGGAAGAAATGTCGCATTTCATCGGAGCGGCAGAAATGCCAACACAGAGACCCCTTCACACAGGCAACCAGAGCCTACACAGCCAACCTGTCACTAAAGAGACTCTGCAAGAACTCCTGGCGGGTCTTCAAAAAACCCTCCAGGCAGATGTGGCCGCACTGAGACAGGACCTCACGGGCCTGGTGGGCCGACTAGGAACTATTGAGGTTTCCACAAAGGAACATGATCGGAGAATAACCTCCCTTGAACAAGAGGTATTACTGCTGAAAAAGCAACAGGCTGGGGTAGACCAGAAACTAGCGACTGCTGAAGACGCAAGACGCCGCATGAATCTCAAAATAAGGGGCATCCCAGAAGAGGTACCGACGGCAGAGTTACCGCACCTCACAAGAAGGCTGCTGGGAGCATTGCTGCCTCCAAAACAAGCCAGGCAAATTACGGTGGATGGGGTATTTCGGATTCCGAAACCCAGGAGGGCCCCAGAAGAAGCGCCCCGAGACACAGTGGTGAAATTTCAAAGAAGCAGCGAAAAGGCGGCAGTACAAGAAGCCCTAAAGGGTCAGTCCCCATATGTATTTGAAGGCATGCCCTTAACCTTTTATGCCGACCTCACAGGGAGCACTCTCCAATGGAGGAGATCCCTGCAGGAGTTTACCGCACTCCTACGGAACAGCCAGATCCAATACAGGTGGAAGTACCGCACGCTCCAAGTGCACTACAAAGACTCCGCCCACACGGTCCAGGACATGCAAGAGGCATCAGCGCTCCTAGACACCCTAGGCCTACCACGGGACGCTTTGCAAAGTAATGGGACTCGAAGATCGACCACACAAGCACACACATGGGACCCCGCAGGAAGCATCCCTTTTGTTCCGCGACGACACGCACACGGGGCCTACGCTTCGGCAACTACTTGAGGCGTGCACCTACCACATGTACTTGACACCAGAAGGGTACCGAGCCCCGACAGCCTCACCAACACTGACATTTTTCGTAATTATCTTTTCTTTTCTCTCCCATCATTTTCTTTTGTTCATCAGCGTCTGTTTCTTTTGGCACCTGAGTAGCAAGCACCGCACGTCCCATAAGGACGACTCCCCTCACACACCTCCCCCCCCACCTCCGCTCACTGACCGCTAACTTAAGACCCACTCTATCTCGCAGGGAGGTGTTTAACTCACACTGCAAGCCGATCCTAACAATGGCAACGCAACACATAACACGTAGTAACCCACATCCACAGATCTAACTAAAGTGCTAAGATACCAAGGGGTTCTGCTCACAGTGTACCACACACTTAATGTTTCACGGAGGCTAAGCCTGCAAATGACAGGGTTAAGTCCTGAAGCGGATTTGTGCCACACTCACGCATCAGCCTATTGTATAGAAAAAGCAACGCAGTACCTGACCAAAGCTAATCACCATGTTGATAACACACTTATTTTAATTACTTAAGCATGAAGATGTTCTATTGGCATAACTGTCTAGATTTGTTCACACTGCAAACTCATTCTCAACGGTGAAATTGTTCCAAGTTTAAAATATGATTGTATTCTGCATGATATATCACTCTCGACCTACTATTAGTATTTACAAGGCAGCCCCCTCACCCGTGTATAATCAGGGCTAACAGGGTAGTCGTTTCTAACATAGTTCAAAATGTATATAATCACTTATTTCAAAAATCTTTAATGACATGAACGGATATTGACACAGGCGCATATGGTTAGACACAGTTAGAAATATGTATGTTCCCTGCATTTGTGTTATAGCGCTAACAGGTCGCACAATCATAGCCACAAGCGCCAACAGTTCTCATTTAAGCGACTTCACTTCTAACCTACATAAGCAACTGGCTAGCATTTATTGGCCACATATGCAATAGGCTAGAGTTGTATCTGGCATCTTAGACAACATCTTACACATAGCTCAGTCTCATAGGATGCACACCCCAGACGTAATGCCTATACAATGCCTATATTCAAAATGTACAAAGCAAATTATTAATCTTGTTGTTATACCTTTTAAAAAAAAATTGTGCATGTCTTTCTCATGGCTCTATTACATGTAAGCTATCTATTGTGAATCTATTGTCATTAGCTGTTGGGGCATGACAAAATTTGTGTATGTTTACTATCTGCACTACAAAAATAAAGAATTACAAAAAAAAAAATTCTTTAAAGAGAACGCTATCTCTATAAAGAGACAATGAGAAACTAAGATAGAGTGCAACCAATGTGTATGGTGTGTATACCTTTAAAAACTGCTATAGGCAGAATATATGGAATAAACACCAAGTTATATACTTTTAGTGAAACAATATAAACCTTGTAAGGCAAAAGAAACAGTATGTGCAGAAACTGATTCATGCAGTGCAATATAATTGTTATATCGCTGTAAAAAGCCACTAGAATAATAATTGAAATACTATTGACCAAGGGAAAGATAGAGGCATCATCAACGACAGGGAATACAAATATTTATATATTCAGTTTCCAAGGTTACCGGTGTTTTATCACCTACCTAAGATTCACAAGCAACTTACCAAACCTCCAGGCAGACCGATTATTTCTGGAATCGGATCCCTCACCGCCAACCTCTCCGAATATGTTGACCAATATCTACAGAAGATGGTCTCCTGTCTTAAATCCTATCTGAGAGATTCTACCCAGATTTTAAATCTTTTATCTAATTTTAATTGGACAGAGGATATGATTTTAGTGACAGCAGATGTCACCTCACTCTATAATGTGATAGAACATTTACAGGGATGCGAGGCCATACAATACTCCTTAGCGGTATATTCAGAACTGAAGAATGACCAAATTAATTTTTTTAATACAGTGTGTCGCTTTTATTCTTACCCATAATTATTTTTGGTGTCATGATCAGTTTTATCTTCAGATTGAAGGTACCGCCATGGGGACAAGATTCACGCCAAGTTATGCCAACTTATTTATGGGCAAGTGGGTAGAAGAGTATACAAAAAAACTTCAATGTGTGTTGGCACTCTGCTACTAGATGGTGCTGGTATTGGAGGTGTTCCCCATAACAACCTCAAAAAATACAAAAATGATATCATAAATTCAATACCGCACTCAATATCTAAATTTTATTTAAAAAAAAAAAGAGTTAGGAGTCAATTAATGTGTATGCAAAAAAAGTTAATTTATTATACAAATACTATATGTAAATTCATGAGTAAGTAATCTGATGATCTCCTTATAAATTCATAATTTTTGCCAACTTCATCATATATACATCCCAGAATATGTACAATTATTTACAATCTGTGTACATAATATGAATTGAGTTCGACAGTTCATAGGTATTTTCAGGTGGATCCACCACTGAATAGTTCTATATATTAGGAATGATCCATAAGCTTCTAAGGATTGCAAAAAAGTAAAAAACTGTGGAAAAACGAAAAAAAATAAATGAAAAATATATAAAAAGGAACGGCACCAAAGAAGAAGAAAAAATCAAAATAGCAAAAAAATTGCACAATAATATATATGCCAAAATTAGAAAAATAAACAGTTCAATGTATATATAATGGAAAAAATAAAAAAAGAGAATAAAAAAAGCAAAAAAAGAGAGTTGGTTTGATCTTACCAATTGAAGATTGCAATGCCAGGCTTCCAAATAATAGCAATAGTAGTAGGATGTCCAATAGTTATGACAAAGTCCCTTGATCTGTCAACAGAGGAACCAGCACTGAGTGTATCTGATATCAGAACCCCTTCATGTTGTACAGCTATGCTGGGTATGTATCCATGCTGAGTTGCTCCTACACACGTCCTGCTTAATCCATGACAGTTAGGCATCCTACTTGCTCAATCCAATACCGCTGGGCTGCGCGCTCGGGACGAACCAGTCCCTTCAATGGCCCCTGTACATAAAACTGTAAAAGCCACCCTTATATTGCTAGGAAGTGCGGCAAAACCGTCCACTTCCGTATTGACGTGATGGCGTGATGACGTCATCATGTGTCCTCGCATCATATTACATCACAAAAAATGTTATTGTTACTACCATAAACAAAACACAACAGTAAAAACCACATTGAGCAAATTACAGTCACCTAACCCAAGTGATCATAGAGAGGATAGCATAAGTAGGGATGTCAAAGGAAAATTATTCTCAATTAATGAGAAAGTTAAAGACCTAAAGCAAACATGAAAGTCTAAGGGGAAAGAAACAAAGACTTCAATAAAAGGTGGTCAAATTGCACATATAAAGTCCCTTAATGAAAACAAAGAATAATGGTCTTGTAAATGCATATCTGATGGACCAATGCTCATTCATCCTGCTTTACATTTATATATAAATATAAAGGTATAAATAATATTCTTGTCTCTATCACCAAATTCAAGAATATACTGGATAAGAAATTATATTCACAGATCAGTCACTCAAACTGATCCCTAAGCCTAAACTGGATGGAAAGTAATCTATAAAGCATTCACCCGTCCTTTATTGTAATGACCAACTGTTAATAATATTGAAATAAAACCAAAAGGTTGTTATTTTACAGTATATGTACTCTGTACTGTTAACTGGTGTCAGAGGTGAAAGTATGCCCCAAATTGTCCCCAATATTGTCCACATACAAGATATCCGGTTGCTCGCCTGTAGAAGGAGTAGAGGAAATCAATAAAAAATGAAAAATTAAAAAGAAAAAATGAAAAAAAATTCTCTACACCATGAAACAAATACCAAGACTATAATTTGAATAGATTGTTTACCAACATTAATGTAGAAATATAGCTCACCAATAATGTAATGTCCCCTAATGTCCCTGGATATTCCATGTGAGGGACCCTGTGTCGAAACTGCCAGGTAGCGGACCTATAAAGGTCGAATTTTTGCCGCAAGAGAGAACCGGACCAATGATGGTCTACTGGAAGCACTGTAGGGAGCACAAGATACAAATCAGCTTAACTTACACAGGAGTATAACCTAATGTTGAGACCAACAAGTATAGAACCTAACATCATAAAAAGTGTTTCAAATCGTAATCCTCATTGAGTCCTGAGGGTGACAGTGTTTCTAGGACACTGATCCACTTGGTTTCCCTCTGAAGGAGGAGTCTCTGTCTATCACCCCCTCTCCTCAAAGGGGGTACTCTATCAATAACTTGAAATCTCAGTTGGTTAACTCCATGTCCGTAAGTCTTAAACTGTCTGGCCACCGGCGCTTCACTAGTTCCTCGCTGTAAAGCTGTCCTGATACTCCTCTTGTGCTCCCCTATTCACTCTTTAACGGGACGGATGGTCTCCCCCACATAAACATACCCACACTGACATTTTAGTATATACACCACAAAATCAGAATTGCAGGTATAAAACCCATTCACAGGGAATTTATTGCCGGATCGAGGATGGACAAAATATTCCCCCTTTATCACACTACTACAGTGTGAGCAACCTAGACAAGGAAAGGTGCCCTTCTTAGGTTCTGAAAAAAATGAAATCTGCCTCTTAGAACTGCCAATATCTGATTTAACTAATAAATCTTTCAAGTTGGATGCCCTTTGATATGAAAAAAGCGGCGGGTTCTGAAACTCCAAAGGCAATTGAGTATCTCCTGCAAAGAGTTGCCAATGTTTCATTATAATTCTATGTATCTGTTTGTTAAGTGGAGTGTATGGGGATATAAATGCTATTCTATCCATTTTATTATCTCTTGGGGAGCCATACAGGGCTTCCTGACGAGTTAAGCCTTGAACCTTATCCCTTTGTGTCTGAATAATTTGTGTGGGATAACCCCTCTCCATAAATTTCTGAGACATAAAATCTATCCCTGACACAACTTTTTCTTCTTGGGAAATAATCCTCCTGACTCTCAATAGTTTACTATATGGCAACCCGTTCTTTCAATAGGTAGGATGATAACTCTCGTACAGGAGTAGATTGTTCCAATCAGTCGGTTTAGTGTAAAGATCGCTATGTAAATGATCATCTACTCTTTGTACCTGGACATCCAAGAATGGAACCGTTACCTTGTCGCAATACATGGTACATTTGATATTAGAATCTTGTTCATTCAATGAATTAAAAAACTCTTGTAATTGGGCTCTATTGCCACCCCAACATACAAACATATCATCGATATACCGCCTCCACACCAAACATTTGGCGTAGAGGGGATGATTATACATGTTTCTTCCAACTGGTTCATGTAGATATTAGCGTATGTTGGGGCGACATTAGAGCCCATTGTTGTACCTTTAATTTGTTTATAATATTTATCCCCAAAGAGAAAATAATTCTCTGTGAGAATAAATCTCAAAAGATCAATTATATATTTTCTAGTGTCCCTCTGGTGTGCAAGGTTAGGGTCCCTATCAAGTGTCCAGTCCACAGCGTCTAGTCCTTTCTGGTGATCTATCGAGGTATATAGTGCCTGAACGTCTATAGTCACTAACCAAAATTCACTTGCTGGTATATGTGTAACGGATCGCCTGGGACCCCGACTGGGTACCTCCGTTAAAGGATGCTCCTGGCGTTTCCTGTGGACTCCAAGCACTCTGGCAGTCACCACAATCACCGAATCTGAGAAGCATATAAATCCTCTCAAGCCTCTGAATGCTGTAGACAATTGAATAGGTCCCATACGAATAGGTTTGCACTCCTAGCAGTCAAACTGAAACAGCATGCAATAAATCCTCCCCCTAGAATGAGACGACACTTCACTTTGAGGGTTAAAACGGGAACTCAAGATTTATTCACACACTGTCTTATAAAGGATTCTCCCATGCAAGGGAGGGATTTACAATACACCAATCACACAATGGTTACATCCCACAGATTCCCTCCCCTTAGCCTGAGAGGTAATCCAATTATACATAAAGTTTAAAACATACTTTTTACCCAACTTTCATAACTCTAAAACCATACATCACATTCACATAAAAATTACATATTCACAATCAATCCATTCAGGGGAACAACATATTAAAAAAAGGCATGAATCAGACCAAGGGTTCAAAAGTTAGTAAAGTATCTTTTAAAAAACCCTGCCAGCATGGCTTTCCGGCCCAGACCAGTTTCAGAGTCTTCTATCCTGGAGATAATTGAGAAGTAATTCAATTATCTCCCAGGACAGAGACAAGACTACATTATGCACATGGTGAGCACAACGCATTAAAATACTATAAAATACACAAAGTCACATTTTATACATAAAACACAGACATGTCACATATCCCCAGATAGCTGGGATCTGAGCGCACAAAACTACCGAATAGCGCTCAGATCCTATTCACACAGTTAAATTGCCATGGAGCCGAAGTCTTTAACTACACAAATGGGCTCCATGGCATAGCTATCTGGGTTAACACATTCACATAAAGTCGGGTCCATAGTCCAAAGGCAAGAGGCGGGCAAGCAGCCCCCTCCAAGGACACGTGGCGAGGTCGGTTTCGCCACAATATGTATACTCTCTAATAACTTCAAAAAGGTTGTTGTGTCCTTAATGTAAGACTTTTGTGGGGGCACAAGTAAGCTCCTGGATCACGTACACTGCACTTAGGGTGTGTCAGGATCGGGACAGGGATCCAACACGCAGAGTACAAAGCGAGTAGGTACGTATACCGGACCTTAGAATGGCCGGACTTAACGTAAGGAGTAAGTAGAGAATGGTCAGAGACAAGCCGAGGTCGAGGGAACGAGAAGACAGGTAAGCGAGAGACAAGCCGGGTCAAAGGATAACAGAGATAAGCAGAGTAATACAAACAAGCCGGGTCAGAACCAAAGAGACAATAGACATACAAGAGCACTGAGTGACTAGACTGGCTAGAACCACGACAGGGCAATGAGCAAATGCGGGAAGCTCTATTAAATACCCCGGTTCTAGGAGGTAATCACACCCCCGACGAGTCCTGGTTCGTGTTCAGGGTTTGAGTGACAGGTCGAGCAGGCTTGGCGTCATGACGTCGGCTACTGAGCGTCACGTCATAAAAGGGCGTGGATCCCTCGCGGCCGGCGTGTAACCGACCGGAGGAATCGCGAGGAACGGGGGAAACAGCCCTTCTGAACGGGAAAACATCTAAGTCTCTCCTCTCATCAGAGGTAGAGACTACAGGTACCCTGACAGTACCCCCCCCCTCTCAGAAACGCCCACCGGGCGGAAGCAACCGGGACGAGATGGAAAGCGGGAGTGAAAAGCCCTGCGGAGGCGAGGAGCATGTACATCCTCCTGAGGTACCCAAGTCCTCTCCTCAGGACCATATCCCTTCCAGTCGACAAGATACTGTAACCTCCCTCGAGAAATTCGAGAATCGATGATGGAGTTAATCTCGTATTCCTCCTGACCCTCAACCTGAACAGAGCGAGGGGAGGAAACAGTGGAGGAAAATCTGTTGCAAATTAACGGTTTCAGCAAGGAAACATGAAAAGAATTAGGGATGCGTAAGGCAGATGGAAGTACTAGGTGATACGCAACCGGTAAGGACCAATGTAACGAGGAGCGAATTTCATAGAAGGAACCTTTAAACGAATGTTTTTTGTACTCAACCATACCCTATCACCAGGAACAAAAACAGGAGCCGCCCTTCTGCGTTTATCAGCGTGTTTCTTGAACAACATGGAATTATGTAGGAGAATTTGTCGAGTCTGATCCCACAACTTCCTCAGATTGGCAACATGAACATCAACCGACGGTACCCCTTGGGAAGGAGAGACCGAAGGAAGAATGGAAGGATGAAAGCCATAATTCATGAAAAAGGGGCTAGAACGAGTGGAATCACAAACAAGATTATTGTGTGCGAACTCTGCCCAAGGAATCAAACCGACCCAATCGTCCTGATGTTCGGAAACAAAACAACGCAAATATTGTTCAATTTTTTGATTGGTACGTTCAGCAGCTCCGTTAGACTGAGGGTGATAAGCAGAAGAAAAATTCAATTTGATGCCTAATTGAGAACAGAAGGATCTCCAGAAACGTGAAACAAATTGGGAACCTCTATCAGAAATAATTTCGGAAGGTATCCCATGTAAACGAAAAATTTCTTTAGCGAATATTTCCGCCAATTCAGGAGAAGTCGGAAGTTTAGGTAAAGGCACAAAATGAGCCATCTTAGTAAACCTATCGACTACAGTGAGAATAACAGTCTGTCTTTTAGAAATAGGCAAATCAACAATAAAGTCCATGGCCAAACAGGACCATGGTCTCTCTGGAATGCCCAAGGGCTGTAATAGACCACATGGAAGAGTATGAGGTTGCTTAGTCTTAGTACAGATCTCACACACTGCAATGAAATCCTTAATATCCTTTCGTAAAGAAGGCCACCAGAAATCTTTAGAGATTAAGGAATATGTCTTGCAAATGCCAGGATGCCCCGCCACCTTACTCTCGTGAAAACACCGTAAGAGCTCCCGTTGGAGTTCAGGAGGAACGAAGTGTCTTGCCACAGGAGTCTGTAACGGACCGTTTCAGCATGAAAGGGGAAAAATGCGTTTAGGCGATAATCCCCTTTTCTAGAGACAGGCACAGCTACTGCAGAACATCAGAACCCCCGAGCTGGATACGAAATAACACTCCGAACTGGAACAGCTGAACAAGAAAAGCATACAATCGGCTTACACTCTTGGCAGTCAGCTTACAATCCAATCCCCCCCAAGAACGAGACGACACTTCATTTTGAGGGTTAAGCAGGAACTCAAGACTGGGACACCCAGTCTGGCTTTTATTACCAACAAGTACATACAGGACACTCCCAGGGGGAGGATGAAATTAACCAATCACATGGATGTACCTCCCACACATTTCCTCCCCTTAGATTAACACTTAACACAATTATACTGTACACCTTTTTCCCCAATTCCTGGATGTACCCCAAATCCATATGCTACACCTCCAAAACAGGTATCCCCTGATAGCCCTTATTCAGGGGGACAACATATGCAAGAATCAGCCCATTCGGATAAATGGTTCAGGAGTTATGGGACTTTAAAGTATTGACCGACCGCATGGGTAAAGTATCCGAAAACAGTTCCATGCATTTTGGCCCTGCGGTCGGTCACAAACAGGTGAATGAAACATACGAATTCCTGGTGTTATAGAGACTAAGGGGAGTTCGTATGAATCCCCTAGTTCGTATGTTCCTTTCTACCGAACGGCGGGCCGTTCGGTAGTTTCCCCACGAAATCCTGGAAGTCTGGAGGTCTCAGCGGTGTTTGCCTAGTCGAGTGTCCGATTTCAGTTCCAGACACTCGACGGCAAAACACTGCTGTTCGGCAGTTAAAGATGGCCGCCGCCACATGGTTGTTTCCTGAATGGCGGCCACCCAGAGGACACAGAACACATTACATGATTGCCAATTACCCGTTTGCAACATTGTTGCAAACGGTAATTGGAGGCACACTTAATCCTGGGTGGTCTGGTTGTTCGGTAGTTTCCTCAATACAATGAATGGAGTGATTCTACCGAACAATCAGATGAAGGCTGCATATATATATATAACCCAGGTTAACTGCATACATAAATACATATACAATATACAGGCAGTACAATAGGATATGCTTCACAGTCTTAAAGGGACAGTAGTCCCAAAATGTCCATTGCTGATTTTAAAGGGCCAGTAGCAGCAATATAAATTAGTACATGCCCAAATATAGTCTTTAAAGTGCAATATGCCCAGGGGCCATAGTCAGCGGGCAGGAGGCTAGCAGCCAGGCTTCTCCAGCCCACAGTGACGAAGTTGGTTGTTGGTTTCGCCACAGAGTCTGCCTAGGTGCCAGATGTTGCAACTTCATGATTTGGTCAAGCAGTGGAGAATGAATTTTAAGACTTGTGTTGGCGATAATATTGCACTTGGGAACTATAGAGGATAAAACTGGCTCAGATACAGTAGAAGGTTAATATTGGCGAGACAAAGCATCGGCTTTAGAATTCTTAGAACCAGGTCTATAAGTGAGTACGTAATTGAAATGGGTGAGAAATAAAGACCAACGAGCTTGCCTGGAGGACAATCGCTTAGCCTCCCCAATATAGAACAAGTTCTTGTGGTCCGTCAAAATAGTAACAGGATGTAAGGTCCCTTCCAATAAATGTCTCCACTCCTTTAAAGCCATGATAACTGCTAGTAGTTCCCTGTCACCAATGTCATATCTGCTCTCCGGGCCAGATAGCTTTTTGGAAAAAAAAACACATGGATGTAATGGTTTATCCACACCTAACCTTTGGGACAGGATAGCGCCTACACCCGTCTCTGAGGCGTCTACTTCGAGTAGGAAAGGCAGAGTAGTATCAGGGTGAACTAAAATTGGTGCGGAAGCAAAAAGTTATTTGAGAGTTTTGAAAGCAAGAAGTGCTTCAGTAGACCAATTCTTAGTGTCAGCCCCCTGTCTGGTCATATTGGTGATAGGAGCAATAATTGACGAGTAACCCTTAATGAAGCGCCTATAATAATTGGAGAATCCAATAAACCTCTGAATGGCCTTGAGACCCTTAGGTAAGGGCCAGTCTAAAATGGACTGGAGTTTATCCGGATCCATCTTAAACCCTTCCCCAGAAATCACATAACCAAGAAAGTTTGTCTGAGACTGATCAAAACTAAATTTCTCCAGTTTGCAGTACAAGCCATGTTGAAGAAGTTTGCGCAAAACCCTTCTGACTTGTCTGTGGTGAGTCTCAATGTCCCTAGAATGTATAAGTATATCATCCAGGTATACAATAACACAGTCATGTTGAAATTCCCTAAGAACTTCGTTGATCAAGTCCTGAAATACTGCCGGCGCATTGCAGAGACCAAAAGGCATTACGGTATACTCGTAGTGCCCATATCGAGTGTTGAACGCCGTCATCCACTCGTGACCCTGCTGAATCCTCACCAAGTTATATGCCCCTCTGAGATCTAACTTGGTGAAAATCTTGGAACCCTTTAAACGATCAAAGAGCTCGGTAATCAAAGGAATCGGGTAGGCATTTCTAACGGTTATTTTGTTCAAACCTCGGTAGTCAGTGCAAGGTCTCAGCGTACCATCCTTCTTTTTAACAAAAAAAAACCCAGCCCCGGCAGGGGAGGAGGATCTCCTAATGAATCCTTTGTCTAGATTTTCACGAATATACTCCTCTAGGACTAAGTTCTCCTAAGTAGACAAAGGGTATACATTGCCCCTGGGAGGCATAGTACCAGGGAGTAGATTAATCTTACAATCAAAGGTCCTGTGTGGAGGTAAAGTATCGGCCTTCTTTTTGTCAAATACCGCCTTTAAGTCCAGGTACAGTGGCGGTATTTGTACTTCTGTAGAGTCGGTAGACTGAGTGGGTGTATTAACTATGCAAAGCGGTGAGACTTTCTGTAAACACTTCTCCTGACAATTCTGACCCCATGAGATTATCTCCCCTAATTCCCAATCAATAATAGGGTTATGTCTCTTTAACCAACAATACCCCAGGACTATGGGAACAGAAGGAGATGAAATGAGTAACAGAGATATGTCTTCCTCGTGTAAAATACCAACAGTTAAGTTAACGGGTATGGTTTCACGAAAAATCACAGGCTCAACTAAAGGTCTTCCATCTATGGCCTCAACGGCCAAGGGCGTCTCCCTTAACTGAGATGGAATAGTGTGTTTAGTGACAAAAACTTGGTCGATAAAGCTCTCAGCAGCTCCGGAATCTATCAATGCCACAGTCTCTACTACTCCCCTCTCCCAAGTTAAGGAAACGGGTAGCAGAAGCCTATGATCTTTATAATTATGAGTAGAGGACAAAATAGAAACACCCAAGGCCTGTCCTCTAGAGAAACTTTGGTGCGAGCGTTTCCCGATCGATTAGGACAATTTAGGCGTACGTGACCTCTGACTCCACAGTACATACACAGCCCCTCCCTTCTCCTGTACTGTCTCTCCTCTTCTGAGAGATGAGTATTGCCTATCTGCATAGGTTCTGGAAAAGGTAAGGTTTTGGTCTCAGAGCTTAGAAATGAGGGAGCTAGTTTGAAGGAAGGTCTACAGGTTCTATCTCGAGTGTTCTGCCTCTCTCTTAAGCGTTCATCAATGCGAGAGATAAAAGAAATTAAATCCTCCAAATTCTCAGGAAGCTCTCTAGTAGCAACCTCATCAAGTATTACATCTGATAATCCGTTTAAAAATACGTCTATATAAGCCTGTTCATTCCACTTAACTTCTGCCGCCAAGGACCTGAACTCTAGTGCATAATCCACAAGTGTTCGGTTATCTTGTCTAAGGCGCAACAGTAATCTGGCTGCATTGACCTTTCTACCAGGAGGGTCAAAAGTTCTTCTAAAAGCAGCTACAAAGGCATTATAATTATATACTAACGGGTTATCGTTTTCCCACAACGGATTGGCCCATCTCAGAGCTTTCTCAACGAGTAAGGTGATCATAAATCCGACCTTCGCCCTATCTGTAGGATAGGAACGGGGTTGTAATTCGAAGTGGATACTGATTTGGTTTAAAAAACCTCGACACTTCTCAGGAGAACCACCATAACGTACAGGTGGGGTAATACAGGAGGAGGCACCTACAGTGGCTACCTCTAAACCTGAACTTACAGGGGAGATAGAATTATTACGCATCTCTTCTGGTGGATTATTAGGACGAGATAATAACGCCTGTAGCGCTAAGGCCATCTGATCCATTCTATGTTCCATGGCGTCAAACCTAGGATCGGAAGGACCAAGCTGACTACTTGTACCTGCAGGATCCATTGGTCCTGTCGTAATGTCAGGATCGGGACAGGGATCCAACACGCAGAGTACAAAGCGAGTAGGTACGTATACCGGACCTTAGAATGGCCGGACTTAACGTAAGGAGTAAGTAGAGAATGGTCAGAGACAAGCCGAGGTCGAGGGAACGAGAAGACAGGTAAGCGAGAGACAAGCCGGGTCAAAGGATAACAGAGATAAGCAGAGTAATACAAACAAGCCGGGTCAGAACCAAAGAGACAATAGACATACAAGAGCACTGAGTGACTAGACTGGCTAGAACCACGACAGGGCAATGAGCAAATGCGGGAAGCTCTATTAAATACCCCGGTTCTAGGAGGTAATCACACCCCCGACGAGTCCTGGTTCGTGTTCAGGGTTTGAGTGACAGGTCGAGCAGGCTTGGCGTCATGACGTCGGCTACTGAGCGTCACGTCATAAAAGGGCGTGGATCCCTCGCGGCCGGCGTGTAACCGACCGGAGGAATCGCGAGGAACGGGGGAAACAGCCCTTCTGAACGGGAAAACGTCTAAGTCTCTCCTCTCATCAGAGGTAGAGACTACAGGTACCCTGACAGGGTGTTACCCTTCATTTTATCTTTGGATAGGTTTTTAGGTGAAACCCTATTTTCATCCAGTTTTGAGCGACCCTCCAAGAGTCCAACTACCCCATTCCTGTGTGTTGCATTAGGCATACCAGATCTTTTTGTTCAGACTACAAAGTCTGTTTGGCATGTAAAGAACCCTTTTAATTTGATCTATTGATCTGTTGACCTGTCCTAGGATGGGTGCAGAATTCTCCTTTAATAACTCCGCTAAAATGGTTGCAGCTGAGACGGGGTAATTGCCATATACAGGTTTGGAAAGAAATATCTGTGTCTTGTGGGGCGCAGTATCTGCCCTCAATACTGTGAGCGAAAGAGTGGAATAGTGGTTGATGGAAGATACATCAGGCCTGATTTGCTAAACAGCAACCAGAGAATTTTCAGTTAAGTGCCCCAGGGAGAGATGTTAAAGTTTGCAATATACATTGCTGATGTTCTGTAAAACACGGTATGGGTCCCCGGGGCGGAGCATTTGGAGAGCAGGGTGGGCCAATGCTCCAACAGCACTAGTTGCTGTGTAACAGACCAGAATTGGGATTTAACTTAAGAGTTAACTAATTGGCACTCACCTGTAGCTGGTCAATTAGCAGACAGGCCTTTAAAAGAAGAGATCATCCTGCTGCAGAGTGAGGGAGAAGAAGCCAGCTAGGAGAGTTGAAGGAGAGAGAACACAACAATTGTGTTTATTGCAAAGCTATTTTGTTTTTTTGGGAAAATTGGTAAGTGGGAAAGCCACCCAATTACAGATAGTGGTTTCTGTCTAGTAAGAGCTCAAGTAAGAGCAAGGAATTTTGTTTTGTTTATTATTATTTAAAGCAGCTGTTTTTCCTATCAAATAAAAAAAAGAAAACCGAACTGAATGTGTCCTGGACTTTGTATACCCTAGAAGGCTGTGGTTTATTGTAAGATCTGTGACAAAATCCTACCTGTAAAAGAGGTGGTTTGTTACACTACCACATCTCTTATGGACCGACCCCGTTTATTGGTAGATAATGAAGGATTTTTGAAAAGATGTCCAATCTACCTGTGTGATGACTAAGTACTTACAAAAGGGATTCTATCGTGTTTGGGTCTATCAGGTGTTGAAAGAAGTTCCTCACGTGTCATGCGCAAGGCTTTGTGCTTCGCTTTCTTGATAAGGCTAGTGTTGTAACCCTTGTCCAAGAATTTTTGTGAGAAGTCAGACATGTCATTCATACTGTTAGAGTCTGTCTCATTACAAAGAAAACAGGGCCCTACCTCCTCACAGGAGACATTTACCACTGGATCCGACTCAGACGCCTCATCTACCAGCACAACTGGACGTCCTTTTTTAGGGGTACGCCCCACACAAGAAGGGGCAACAGGGGACACTTCAGGAAAAATCAACAAGCTACAAACTCGCAGCGAGACTCTGAAAAAGAGTCACAAGGACAAGGGTTATTAAATCTTTCTAAAACAGTAGAAAAAAATGTCTGCACCATGCAAAGGTTTAAACGTTGTACCTACTTTTAAATCTGATTTATTTTCATGTAAAATTGATTTACAAAAGTTTTTTCTTTTAAATAACCTGCGTGCATTTTTTCAGGCCATCAACCCCAAAGCCAGGGAGACAACCTGGGATGATATCCCAGGAGGCACTTCGTCTGACTATGCACCGAATTCGGAGGTTTGTAGAAAGAAAAGTACCTTTTTCCCAGTTGTAGCTAACCCCACCATTCAGACCTTTTGTAATATAGTAAACTCTCAGGTGGAAAAATTACCCTGGCAACAACAGAATATAAAACATAATTTGACCTTGACAGAAAGAAATGCACTCAAAGAAATCTCACAGAATCCTGACATCATAGTTAAGCCTGCTGATAAAGGTGGCTTAATTGTGATACAGGATAGACAGGACTATCATGATGAGATCATGAGGCAACTGATGGATAGGAACAATTATAAGATACTGAAGAATGATCCTACTGCCCATGTGGCTAAAATCATTCAGACTGTAGTGGAGCAGGCCCTGAAGGATGAGTTAATTAACAACTCTCAGTTTTCCTTTCTTATTAATAAATTCCCAAGAACACCAGTTTTTTATACCTTACCAAAGGTGCACAAAGATGCTCTTCATCCACCTGGCCGCCCTATAGTAGCTGGCACAGATTCTATTTTTCAACCCTTGGCTATCTTTATAGATCAGTTCTTACAGCCCTTGGTGACATTTGGGAAGTCTTATATTCAAGACACCGAAGATTTTCTCCTAAAAATCAGACAAGTAGATGTAGGGTGTCACGAACGCACCCTACTCCAAGAGTGTGCGTGACGTAGTTGTGATGGTGAAAGGGTTAAAGTACACTATTTGTCTTCACTAGACAGGAAATAATGACAAAATCCCTCTTCTTAACACCACCCACACTTAAACACAATATTATAACTATTACTATCCCACCAAGTATTACTTAGTACAATATTTAAGGAATTATAAAAAGTACTAACTAGTCTCTTCAGGTAACGTGATTCTTAACCAGACAAAGGCAGTACTTAATAAATGAATGTTTATTATGTCAGGGTATTTATATCGGCAGACATTTTGTGCTATGATAGAAATACAAAGTGTATATTCTGAAGTCAATCTAAATAGACCAGACTCCATTTTGTATCTTCAAGTTAACAAAGAGACACAGAATTTCTTTCCTTTCTCTAAAACTGACCGCTTTCCCAGGGCTAAGAATGTCTTGTATAAACAACCCAAGTGATAAGAGACTGTCTAGGTACTAATGGAATATAAATAAATTCTATATCCAGACATATGTGACAGAGGATTAAATAATTAAATTTTACTTTCTATACCTAACAAGATCCCATTATATTTCGGGGTCATATGTAGTATTACAAGCTGTCATATTAGGAATTACAGAATATGGAGACACATAGTCTTGACAAAACTGAGAAAGACCCTTTGATCTGAAAGGATAAAATAAGTTATAGCCACCATATAGATAACGTAAATGACGTCAAAAATAGCCACAGGAAAGTTTAACTCTTTCCTGGATAGGTATGTTTAGTGGAACAAGGCTGCCATCTACTAAATTAGTCCAAATACTAAAATGGTTACCTAGAAGGCAACCACACCCCACATTTGTGATTGGCTATCACTTAGAGGAATTTCCCCTTTAAAAAGTTAAGACAAGGGAAGAGAGGGAGATTCGGACATTCAAAGATTGAAGAGAGAGACATTACAACACTCTCGGGAGATTCAAAGATTAAAGAGAGAGGCATTACAACACTCTCGGGAGAATCAAGACACTCCATGCAGAGCAAGAGAGAGAAACATTCCTTGACACTTAGCTACCTGAGAATATCTGATGAGAAAATATCTACTTAACTGGTAAATATACAGGCATTTAATTAATTAATTTAAATTAATTAAAATTAATAGCATGATATATGACTGGATAAATCATGATTAGATTTCATATTTAGAAATCTTAATTATTAAAGAATATATATATGGTTATAGCATCCCATCTGCAGCTGGGATTAATATAGCCATTAATGTATTTGTGTGATTAATATCACGTTAGCATATCATGACCATTTATCCAGCTGTATTGTTTGGCTCTAAAATAAGATAAAATATCTATTTAGACAAATTAATTAAAATATCAGCTTATGTAACATAGTAAGATTTTCTCTTAATTTGATGGAATCAAGGAAGTGGTTACTGACTTTTTAAATATAAAATTTTATTTAAAATTACACAAGAGTAGATCTTAAATCCCTAGAAGAGGTCTAGCCAGCATTGAAAGGGTTACTTCTGCCAGAAAGTTTTTACTGCAGCTCTAAGGAATGCTCTGTCTCCGTAAAACTTTGTTTCCTTCTCTGTGAAGAAAGGGTCGTAAATTGTCATGACAGCTTGTAGATGCGTTTATATTAACCAGGAAGTAAATTGCCACTTTGTATTGCATACCATTTTTATACTGAATATTCATTGATTATTGCCATATTGTATTGCATATTGTTATACTGAAATTCCATTGATTATTATCATGCATGTTACTTATATTATTATCATTTGAATAAAAAAATAAATATCTATTTTTATAACAAATCTGTGACTTAATTATATGGTTTACCTTTCACTTACAACGATAACGATTAGGGATCTAAGAATTAAAATAGTGGGTAATTCTCTCTGTTACAAATTATTATCCCATAAATATCCCCACAATTATGAACACAGAATAGTCACAGTGCATATAACAATATATGATAAACAAGTTATTTACACCAACAACAGATAAAAACAAAAATGATAAAATACAGAAGTCCTATTTACTCACTGTAGCGGAATAGCAGTATAATCACGGTATATCCGCGGGTAGTCAAGAAAGAAAACACTGGCAGCGTAATAATAATCCCCTTTCCCCAAGGAAGATCACACCAAGTCTGGGAGCCAACTGTCAACTGACCTCTGTGGGGGGTCCCAGTTATAAAAGATGTAACCCCTATTGACCTCAGCAATAACAGCTCTGCAACCTGTGCCATTTACTACACAAATGACATTAAAAGATAATATTCCAAGGGTGCAACAATAAATTATACACCCTTGCCGTGACATAGGGCCCACTGACTTATTGGTGACACTAGATGTGTCAAGCCTTTACACCTCTTTTCCTCATAATAAAGGATTGGGGTGGTACGTGATAAGTTGTCTAGTGTATTAACAAATTCTAAACACTGTACATCTGTGACTACGCTTCTAGAGATTGTTCTGAAGAAGAATTTCTTCAGATATCTCACTATCTTCTACAAACAAATTCAAGGAACTGCTAAGGGGGCGAATATGGCGCCCTCATATGCAAACCTTTGTATGACGGACTTTGAGGAGCGGTTTGTGTATCCACACGAACTATTTAGATTACATGCTATTGTGTGGTTAAGATTTATCGCCGATTGCTTTATGTAATGGCATGGAACCCGGGCGGAACTTGATGCCTTTCTTGCTTCTTTAAATCAATTCCACAGGGATATACAGTTTACTAGTTCCATCAGCACCAGCTCTGTAAATTTCTTGGATGTGCAGGTTAGCAAGCATGACGGATTCCTACGTACTGACCTATACACTAAACCAACAGACTCTAACAGTATTCATTCCCCTAAACAGATTTCCTCTAACCCATACAGTCAGTTCCTGCGGGTTTGACGCATTGTTAATGATTAAACTATAATTAATGAACGACTGACTGACTTCTCACAACATTTTTTGGACAAGGGTTACAACACTCGCCTTATCCGGAAAGCGAAGCGCAAAGCCTTGCGCATGACCCTTGAGGAACTTCTTTCCAAACCTGATAGACCCAAACAGACAGAATCCCTTTTGTAAGTACTTACTCATCACTTACATCCCAAACTCAGAAAAGTGTACGTAAAAATATTTTTTTGTTGCAATCAGACAGGCAGATTGGACATCTTTTCAAAAATCCTCCATTGTTTGCCAATAAACGGGGTCGGTCCATAAGAGATATGGTAGTTAGGGCAGATACTGCGCCCCAAAAGACAGATATTTCTTTCCAAACCTGTATATGGCACTTACCCCTGTCTCAGCTGCAACCATTGTAGCGGAGTTATTATTTTTTTTTTATTATTCTTTATTTGTCTCTCAACAGGCAGAACAAGATTATATCAACTTCTGGGGTTTCGCAGAAGCCAACTGAAATTTGGTGCTCAAGTCATATAATCATAAATGTACATTCATAAATATAGTACAATCATAAATGTACATTACAAGCCCTTGCTTGATCCAGTTGAAGTTTGTCCCATTGAGGAAGTTTTTGTTGTTTTTTCAGGCCCCTCCTTAACCTTTGGGGCCATTATATTCAGGGTTCAAGTCCTGGGGAATAAAGTGTGGGAACTCTCCCAAGATTCCCTCTCCCCCCAAAAAAATAATAAAATACACTCGTGTATTCGTGCATATACACACACGCGTGCACACACAGAGACACACATATACATATACGCCTGCACACACACACTCAGACACACGCACATACACACACACATACATTCACAGACACATACACATGCACTCAGACACACATACTCAGACACACACACTCACAGACACACACACACTCATTCACAGACACACACACACACATTCACAGACACGTTCACAGACACACACATGCATTCACAGACACACACACATACACATACATTCACAGACACACACATACATTCACAGACACACACATACATTCACAGACACACACATTCACATACACACACATTCACAGACACACACACACATTCACAGACAGACACACACATTCACAGACAGACACACAGATTCACAGACAGACACACACAGATTCACAGACACACACAGATTCACAGACACACATACATTCACAGACATACACATACATTCACAGACACACACATACAGATTCACAGACACACACATACATTCACAGACACACACATACATTCACAGACACATACATTCACAGACACACACACATACATTCACAGTCACACACACACATACATTCACAGTCACACACACACACATACATTCACAGTCACACACATACATTCACAGACACATACATACATTCACAGATACATACATTCACAGACACACAGATACATTCACAGACACACAGATACACACACACAGAAATTGTTTGTTTGTTTTTTATCTAAAAAATGTCCACCCAGCCTCCCTACCTGGAGAGCTGGCGTGGACGTGTTCCTGGGGTCCAGTGGGGCAGGAGTCTGTCTCCATATCACACGCGGCGAGGGAGCTGTGTCCTCTCTGCTCCCTTTCGCCGCGCAGGCTGTCTGCTGATGCTGGGAGCCGGAATATGACGTCATATTCCGGCTCCCTGCATCAGCAAACGGCGCGCGGCGAGAGGGAGCAGAGAGGACACAGCTCCCTCGCCGCGTGTGACAGAGAGAGTGCCGCCCGCCGGTGGGGGGGGGGGCGGGTCCAGCAGGTGGCCATTAGGCCACCTCTTGGGCCCCCCCAAGACAGGGGGAACACGGGGGGCATTTGGGAGCGGCATGAGTACTGCAGCAACAGCGGGAACGGCGTTCCTGCTCAAAAGAAAGTGCAGGAACGCCGTTCCCACGCGTTCCTGCAGGACTCGAGCCCTGATTATATTGTATAGCTTCATCTTGCGCATGGGCCTCCCTGTTCCTTCAAATCGCTTAATCATGCCTGATCAGGGTAAAAGATAGAAAGAAAAAAACAAAACTGCCTCCCCCTCAAATCAGGGGCAAGCAAAAAGAAAGAGTGAGTGAGAAAAAAGAAAGAGGATTCAGAGAGAAGAAGGGAAGAGGGGCTTAATGTTAGAGAAAGAAAGGATAGGATTAGAAGAAAGACCAAGGGGAGAAAGGCGGACAGAGATGGGGGGGGGGCACCCCTTGTATAATACTATGTCTTCCGAGAGGGGAGGTCCGCTGTTACTATTGTTGGTTCAGTTCCGCTCTCCCAATTACTCCCTATCAGACGCTGCTCGAGCCTATTGTGCTGCTATTCCATGGCTCCCATATTTTCTGGTAGGTCTCAGTAGTCCCCCTCATCCGTGCTGTCAGGTCATCCACTATTCTACATTCTCTGATTCTGGATATGACCCCTGTAAAATCTGGGCCATCTGGTGAGAGCCAAGCAGTTGCTATCGCTCGACGTGCGCTTAGGGTTATTTTATGTACTAACTTTTGTTCCCTCCTAGACCACCATTCCAGTGACCTATTTAACAGGTATATCCACGGATCCAGGGCTAGGGGCCTATCAAATGTCTGATGTATCAGGTTTTCAACTGACCTCCAGAAATCACGAATTTTAAGGCATTCCCACCACATATGTATATATGTGCCACGGTTTCCACAACCCCTCCAGCAGTGTAGCGGAGTTATTAAAGGATAATTTTGCACCCATCCTAAGACGGGTCAACAGATCAAATTAAAAGGGTTCTTTACATGCCAAACAGACTTTGTAGTCTATTTACTTAAATGTCCCTGTGGTCTTGGTTATGTAGGCAAGACCATACGTGCCCTCAAAGATTGGGTATCCCAACACAAAACAACTATCCATAACATGACCTCTGATGCACCAGTTGCAAGACATTTTAGGGAAAAGAGACATAATGTGTCGCAAGTACTTGATAGGGTCCCTCCACTTATGAGAGGAGGTAATAGGGAAAAGATGCTCCTCCAAAAAGAGGTGCGCTGGATGCACTTCCTGGACACAGTGTCCCCTCATGGTCTCAATGAGAAGCTTGAGTGGCACTGGTTCCTGTAGATGCATCCAGCTTGTGCCCGCTTCGGGAGGTCTCCTGGATCTGGGTATGTATACATATATTTTCTTATATTACCTTGTATTTGCATGATCCTTTTTTATTATGTCCCTGTCTCTCTCTGTAGATAGTTCCATCTTTCCCTGGCATACTGTACACTCTCCTCCCCTTTTTGGGGGGTGCTAGATTTATAGTTAGAGGTTTGACCTGTCTTTTTTTTCTATTTGGTTTCACCTGTCATTCTGACAGTTTCACATTTTGTCTGTACTTTGACTTGTAGTCTTCTTTAATGTGTGGCTGTCTGGCAATTTTCCAAGTCCCCATAAGCTTTTCTGGAGCTTTATGCTCCTTATTTACAATTTACTGCTTGCTCTTGTTCATTTTGATGAGTGTTTCGTTTTTTTCCTGCTAGTATTATAAGCTTGTGCTCTATTTGCATTACTATACAGACAGTTTCCTGTTTACTGCTCCGTTTCCTAGCAACGGAATGTAATGATGTCACACACAATGGGCGTGTCTGCTGACATCATCACACACAGACCAACTGAACCAGGAAGTGACGAGAGACTATGAACATGCTGGAAACATGGAGATTGTCAGTTTCAGATGCTGTTAATTTGCATTATTGCTGAGGGTGGCACTCTTTTGCATGTGAGAATTTCTTTCAGTTGTATATATTGTCTGTACTGCTTGTGATACCGGAGAAACTGACGGAAGCCAAGCACAGAGAGATGGACACAGGTTTCTTCAGGAAGGAAGAGATTCTTTATTCGATTCACCGAATGGGACTCAGAGGGACTAATGTCACCAAAATACAACAAGATCTGAGCCCCGGACAATAGTGTAGGTTCCTTATATAGGCATGTAACTCCATCCATAATCAGCTCCACCCAAACATACTCTTACCCAATCAATCGAACAAGAAATAACTTCCTGTTTGACCACATGGCTTGCCCAGCACAATGGAGGAGGGGAATACTACATCCGGTATTCTTGCACATGCTCCACACACTACTGATTGTATCTTTGCCACGTGCAACCAACTGACCGATACACCAGTATATGCACGTACACATGCCACGTGGTAATCTCGGCCTACTAAATTTATTTTTACCGAGATTCCACCACATTCCCCCCTTTGATGCTTCTGATATTTTCACAAATCCAGAGGCATCACTTAACCATAATTTGCATATACCTCAGGTTGCCATGAACCAGACCAGACTTTGCGACTCCCTAAAGACATAAATCCCTCAACATTCCTCTTCCTGTACTAGTTCTCCCTGATTTAGAGCATCATATCTATATATAGCCATTATCTGTGCAGCAGCCTTTCTCTCTGCTATAATTTCTATGATGCCCTGCACAGACCTAACTACCAAAGGAATAAGACATGGTAGGAGAAGACACAGCATTGAGATTAGCATTACTCCACCTACCAATGCCTTAAGTCCTCCAAACTGCTCATAACAGTTACCAAACCAACTACTTGGATTATACCCTTTCCATACCTGAGTAGGCACATGCACTAGTTTAACCATATGGCTTGTAAGCTCAGCTATTGCTTGCCCTTCATCATCTATTTGAAGACAGCAATTGCTTAGGTTAAACTTCACACATACACCTCCCTCTAGTGCCAATAGGTAATCCAAAGCTAATCTATTTTGGTAAACAGCTGTCCTCATCCTAGTATTATGTTTCGCTAGGAGATTGAGCGCTTGCGATGTCTCATTGGTAATTATCTCAACCACTGCCTGTAACCTTATAATACGGTTAAGCATATATATTGGGGTTCTATATCCAAAAGTACCATCCTCTGCCCATGTAGCTGACCCATAATAATCTATAATACGCTGGGGAGGCCACTCATTATCTTCCCAGGTACCTATCTCTAGGGGTCCCCTTTTCTTCCTATGATTCACATCATATACCTTAACTCCCAAAGTCTGTTAACTCCCAATGTTTCAATAGGCAACAAGAAGAAGGATGGTTTGAGCATACCTAACACACATGCCCCTTCCCAGTCCTGTGGTAACTCCGAATAGGCTTTCTTACCACAGATCCAGTACAAATTTGCTGGGGCTTTCCAACTAGATGTAATAGATAGATCAAACCACACGTCCTTTAAATTGGTATAACTTGCAAACGGGTTAGGTGGTTCTGAGACATTTGAAGCCGACCACCAAGTTGTATTCTTTGTATTATCATCATAAGCATTTTGCCCTAGACAAGTCAATTCTCCTACAGATGTATTGAACATTATTCCTTTCCTTGCTATGCAAACATAACCTATAATGGAGGTCTTTAATCGCCACTCAGATTTACCTCTAACACTCATTTGATAATCGGCTTGAGAAGATATTATTTGTTCAATTGTCTCAGAACCAGAATACATTACCTCCTTTGCTTCCCAGGGCCATTGGTCTCCCATATTAGTACCTCCACACACATAGCAGTTGGTCACATTAAGACTACCAGCAATACTCTCAGCTAGATCAATAAACAGGTTCTTAGCATTATGGGGGATCTTATTTTCTACACTCATCTCTTCATAAAACGAATGGAAAACCTGATGAGTTTGGGATGCTACGGTATCGGTCTCTATCCCTATAAATAATATTGTCCCAGGATCCAAACCTGTCCCATATATCTGGAACCCAAATAAGTTCCCGAACCTATCTATAAATTGTTCAGGATTATTAATAAGTATATGGACTGGGTTACACTCCATAGACTTACAGTATGGTTTGGTAGGCAACTTAGTAACAATCATATCCTTATCTACTGTCTGTCCCCAAGTTGCCCACCCCACACAAGACCAATATGGGCAATAATTATAATCCTTATTTGGGCATTTTGGATCTATATACTTGTTCTTACTACTGGGGCAAATATACTTATCATTACACCCATACGCTCTTTCCCATTTAAGATCCCTGCATACATTCCACGGTTTTCTACCACTTGATATCGCCTTACATGCATCAAATAGCAGAACACCCGAAGAATGTACGGTTTCCAATACTGTCTTATTTATTAGGGTCCCCTGTGAGTCTCCATTCCGGAGGGTCAACCAAATTGTACGGGGTTGATACTCTGGATTGAAGCACTTAGGTTCTCCTACTCCTAGATGGCATACACTATAATCTATACCTAAGTATCTACACTTAGATACATATCCTTTACACTCATATTGGGAATGCCAAATAAGGGTCTGGGAAATATGATTACCTGTTTTAGTAGTCTTAATGCAAACCTCACAGCCAGGTGTGTCGGTACCTCTACCTTTCTGAATAATTAAAAACACAAATATATACATTATCAAATGCATTTCTCTTGACGTCTTCATCCTCATTCTTCGTCCGTGCGATGGCACCTCAGCTTCTAGGTGTAAGGGCTGCAAGGAATGGAGTTCTTCAGGTCCTCTCTTCCCTTCACAGAGGTCCCTTCAAGACACTCTGGCTATGTCACGTGGGTAAGTGGTCAGGCTTTATTATGGCCGTCAAAACACTTACTTGCTGATCTCTTTAATTACACTTGAAATCCCGATATCTCCTCGTCACTCCGACTGAGTTGTGCGCTTTAACCGGATCTTGCAGGGATTCTCTGGATCTGGTGTAGCTTGCCAAGACTCTACTGCTGCTGGTTTAACCCTGAAGTGATGAATCCACGGAGTCACTTCAGCCACCTTTATAGCTGTAGGGGTAGACAAAAGAACAACATAAGGACCCCTCCACTTAGGCCCCAACGGTACACTGTTCCACTCTTTTATCCATACTTGATCTCCTGGATGATAACTATGAACAGGTGGATAAATATTCACAGGTAATCTATCTTGTACCCATTTCTGTACCTCCTCCATAGTTTTACCCAACTCTACAACCTGCTGCTGAGTAATTCCTTCTCCCAACTGACTCAAATCCCCCCTTAAGTTACCAAGTACGGGAGGTGGACGCCCATACATGATTTCAAAAGGTGAGAGACCCATCCTTCTGGTAGGTGTACTACGAATACGCAACAGAGCTATGGGCAAAAGAACATTCCACTTAAGCTGAGTCTCTTGACACATCTTTGCCAATTGGTTCTTAATAGTTCTGTTCATCCTTTCTACTTTACCAGAGCTCTGAGGTCTATATGCCGTATAAAGCTTCCACTTAATACCAAGCATATGAGTCAGTTGTTGTAGGCACTGGTGAACAAAGGCTGGACCATTATCCGATCCTATAGAGCATGGTAGTCCATATCAGGGTATTATTTCTCGCAACAGGAATCGTACAACTTCTCCTGCTTTCTCTGTACGAGTAGGACATGCTTCTACCCAACCTGAGTAGGTACACACAACTACTAGTAGGTAGCGATGTCCACCAGATTTAGGCATTACCGTATAGTCTATTTGAAGATCGGACATAGGGAGTCCCCCCATATACTGGACTCCTGGTGGTTTCACTGGTCCTTGCCTTGCATTATTATTGGCACATATCACACATCTTCGTACAATGGCTTGAGTCAAGTTGGACAATCTTGGTATGTAGAAATGTTTCCTGAGAGATTCTTCCATACTATCTCTTCCAGAATGTGTCCCGTTGTGATAGTTCTGGACAATTTCTACAGCTAGTGATGCTGGAATAACTATTCTTCCATCTTCTAACTGATACCATTTGTTCTCCAGGTACTTCCCAGCTTCAGTCTTTAACCACTCTTCTTCTTGAGCTGTATAAACTGGAGTCCATTGAGACAGTGGAGTCGGTATAAGAGCAGCTATATGTTCCACATACTCCTGTCTTCCTGATTCAGCGGCACGCTTAGCTGCATTATCTGCCATCCGATTTCCTTTGGTAACATCACCATCACCTTTCAGATGCGCCCGACAATGTATAATACCAACTTCTTTCGGTTCCCACACGGCTTCCAGTAGTTGTAATATTTCAGCTGCGTACTTGATTTATTTACCCTCTGAGTTCAATAATCCTCTTTCTTTATACAAAGCTCCGTGGACATGAGTGGTTAAAAACGCATACTTGGAGTCCGTGTAGATGTTCACTCTTAAACCTTCAGCCAATTGTAACGCTCGTGTTAGTGCAATTAGTTCCGCCTTCTGTGCCGATGTTCCTTTTGACAATGGCCGAGCTTCTATCACCTTGTCTATGGTTGTTACAGCATATCCTGTATAGCGAATCCCTTCTTTCACATAACTACTGCCGTCCGTATAGTACTGGATATCAGGGTTCTGGATGGGAAAGTCACGAAGGTCTGGTCTACTTGAGAACACTTCATCCATCACCTCCAGGCAATCATGTTGACTCTCAGTAGGTTGTGGCAAAAGGGTAGCTGGATTTAAGGTGTTAACAGTCTCTAAATGCACTCTTGGGTTTTCACAAAACATAGCTTGA
This sequence comes from Pelobates fuscus, assembly GCF_036172605.1. Lineage (NCBI taxonomy): Eukaryota > Metazoa > Chordata > Amphibia > Anura > Pelobatidae > Pelobates > Pelobates fuscus. Next base: position 201,490,602 of record NC_086323.1, read on the forward strand.
TACTTAGTCATGCGGCTGTTACTAAACCAATGATTGCCTTTATAGTCTAGCAACGTTTGTACTGCGTGCGGGACTCGCACATAGAGTTCCTGACCCAGAGTGAGTTTATCAGCTTCGGCTACCAGCAGGGCGGCAGCAGCTACGGCTCTTAGACAAGGTGGAAAACCACTGGCCACTGCATCCAGTTGTTTGGACATATATGCAACATGTCGTTGCCATGATCCCAAGTACTGTGTCAATACTCCCACAGCCATTCTTCTTTGCTCGTGTACATATAAGTAGAATGGGCGTGTATGATCAGGTAGACCTAATGCTGGGGCACTCATCAAAGCCTTCTTCACATCTTCAAATGCCTTTTGCTGTTCAGGGGTCCACAGGAAGGGATCGCGTTCTGTACCTTTTATAGCTGCATAAAGAGGTTTCGCCAATATCGCATAACTGGGAATCCATATCCTACAGAAGCCTGCTGCCCCCAAGAATTCCCGCACTTGTCTTCTATTCTTGGGTATTGGTATTTGGCATACAGCTTCTTTTCTCTCTGGCCCCATTATTCTTTGACCTTCAGAGATATGGAATCCCAGATACTTGACAGTTGGCTGACACAACTGAGCTTTCTTCCTGGACACCTTGTATCCTGCCTTCCAGAGAATGTGTAGTAAATCATGTGTTGCTTGCTGACATATTTCTCTTGTAACTGACGCTATCAACAAATCATCTACGTATTGCAATAGTACACACTCTCCTGGGATGGAATTGAAATCCAGTAAGTATTGACTTAAAGCTGATCCAAATAGGGTAGGTGAATTTTTAAACCCTTGGGGAAGTCTTGTCCAAGTCATCTGGCGTTTCGAGCCCGTTACAGCATTTTCCCATTGGAATGCGAAGATACACTGGCTTTCCGAAGCAATTCGAAGGCAAAAGAAGGCATCTTTGAGATCTAGGACAGTGAAATAGGTAGCCCCGCCCGGAATTAAAGCAAGCAGGTTATATGGATTGGGCACAACTGGGTGTATACTTACGACCGCATCATTGACTGCTCTCAAGTCCTGCACAGGGCGATACTCATCTGTACCTGGCTTTTGAACAGGCAACAATGGGGTGTTCCAGGGGGAAGTACAGAATTTTAGGATACCATACCTTATGAACTTATCCAAATATGATTGTATGTTCTTCTTGGCCTTTTGTGCTATATGATATTGTCTTAAGCTCACTGGATACCCCAAGTTTCCCCAAGTTTCAGTTCAATTCGAATTGGTGGAATATTGCGAGCAAGTCCTGGTGGGTTGTTCTCTGCCCACACTCCTGGTATATTGAACAAGGATTCATTACTCTTAGGGTTTTGGCTAGTCAACACTGTATAAAGTCGCCACTCTTCTTCCTTTGGTACAGATATTGTCATTATACCTGAAGGTCCATTGAACTTTAAAGATGTTGTTCATTAGGTAGAAATGTTATCTGTGCTTGTAATTTTGACAACAAATCACGTCCTAACAGTTGGACTGGACATTCAGGCATATAAAGGAATTGATGTTTCACTACGTGGCCTCCCAATGTACAGAGTCGACTTTTAAGAACCGGTTTAGCAGCACTCCTTCCAGTTGCTCCTATTACGGTAATAGTTCGTCCAGATGGAGGAGCAACTAGGTCAGTCACCACCGAATGTTCAGCACCAGTATCAATCATGAAAGCACTCCTTTTTCCCCCTATTGCTACATCGACCATAGGCTCCGCTCGGCCAAGGGGGATTGAGCCCGGTCGGTATCAATAGTCCTCCATGACTGTGTCAGCCAACCCCACAAAGTCCCTATATTTTCTATCGCGGGGTCTCTGCGCTGCTGGATAGTACCTATCTCCACTAACACTTCCTTTATTGTTACCACTATTCCCTCCAGGACCTCCTCTACCTCTCGCTCTGCCTCTATAATTACTATACCCTGCCCTAGGTCTGTCTCTCTCATACTGTTCCCTTCGCGGACACTCACTTCTCCAATGCCCTTCTTCCCTACGGTATGCGCATTGATTCCTACTCAGGGGTTCTGTAACGGATCACCTGGCACCCCGACTGAGTACCTCCGTTAATGGATGCTCCTAGTGCTTCCTGAGGACTCCAAGCACTCTGGCAGACACCACAATCACCGAATCCGAGAAACCTTTTAAATTCTCCCAAGCATATGAATGCTGTAGACCATTGAATAGGAACCATACGAATAGGCTTGTACTCCTAGCAGTCAACTGGAACAGCACTCAATAAATCCTTCCCCCCAATAATGAGACGACACATCACTTTGAGGGTAAAACAGGAACTCTGGACTGGCACATCCAGCCTGGCTTTTATTCACAATCCACAAAACATAGTGCTGCTCAGAGGGTTTTGCAGAACAACCAATAAACACATTACAACACATACAATGCAAGTACAGCAGCCAATCAGACACAATGGGACAATAGAAACACACCCAGCATATTCCTCCCCTCTGCTTAGGAGATAATTGAGTCAATTACTGTATCTACTCAATTATCTCCAAGCTGAAAAGTTACACTTTTTATACATTTTTATAACTTGGTGAGTTAACATCGTACATACATAAAACTTATATTATTTTAACCAGTATAACTTGGGGACAAACATATCCAAAATTCACTTGAATAGGTTCAGGGGTTTAACGGTTAGGTCGAAGTCCTTTGTTTTCACTTGCAAGCATGGCTTTTCCTTGTCCCTGGGACAACACCCTGCTGGAGAACAATGGATCCGGGGGAGGGGAAGAGGAAGTGTCCAAAAAGTTTCAGTATGTCCATACACTGTTTTTAGAAGGCCAGCACAGTACAATAAAAGTCCATTCACTGTGCTTAAAGGGCCAGTAGCCGCACAATAAAATACAATATGCCCAAATATTGCATTCAAAAGTACAACTTTACCAGGGGCCATAGTCAGCAGGTAGGAGGCGGGCAGCCAGGCCTCTCCAATGCCCAGTGGCGAGGTGGGTTCCGCCACATTTCTCCCCTTTCCCATTGAGACTATCCAGACTCCAGACCTTCAATCGGTCTGGGGCTCTGATAGTCGGTCGGCTTTTCTCACCCGGTGTAGCTGTCCCGGTGTTCTCCTGCCACATGTGTCCAGATTGAAATCCATAGTCTGGTGGAAAGGTAACCAGGGTGCTCTCTCTCCTGGTTGGACAAAGCTGTTGCTGGGGAGAAGGGGTAACAGGCTCCTCCCCCTGTGACGACCTCCCTTGTAGTAGGGGAAAACAAACTGCCTTCTCTTCCAATACATTGTCCTGTTGTTGGGGGCCAGGACAGACTGTCCATATCTCCAGTGGTGCAGGTGCAGAGACTACTGTCCCATCTGCACTGTTGTGGGGCTTACTGTCTCCCCTTGGTGGGCTAGGCTGCCGCTGGGGAGGGGAAACAAGACTCTCCCCACCCGGTAAAATATTCTGCCGCTGGGGAGCAGGACTGACCATCCGTACTCCCTGTAGATTGGGCGCAGAGACCACGGTCCCATCTGCGCTGGTGAGGGGCTTAGTGTCTCCCCTTGATGGGTTACGCTGCTGCTGGGGAGAGGGGGTAACAGGCTCCTCTCCCTGCGACACCCTCTCTGGTTGTAGGGGAAAACAAACTGCCTCCCCTACCAATACATTGTCCTGTTGTTGGGGACCAGGACAGATTGTCCATATCCCCAGTGGTGCAGAGACTACGGTCCCATCTGCCCTGTTGTGGGGTTTACTGTCTCCCCTTGGTGGGCCAGGCTGCCGCTGGGGAGAGGGGGTAATAAACTCCTCTCCCTTACACACTTCCAGCCGCTGGGGAGCCTGGCTGACCATCCGTACTCCCTGTAGCTTGGGCGCAGAGACCACGGTCCCATCTGCGCTGGTGTGGGGCTTACTGTCTCCCCTTGGTGTGCTAAGCTGCCGCTGGGGAGAGGGGGTAACCAACTCCTCTCCCTTACACACTTTCAGCCGCTGGGGAGCAGGGCTGACCCTCTGTACTCCCTGTAGGCAGGGCGCAGAGACCACGGTCCCATCTGCGCTGGTGAGGGGCTTACCGTCTCCCCTTGGTGAGCTGCGCTGCCGCTGGGGAGAGGGAATAACAAACTCCTCTCCCTTACACACCTTCAGCCGCTGGGGAGAGGAGATAACAGGCTCCTCTCCCTGAACCGTAGACTGCCGCTGGGGAGCAAGAACGGCACCTTCAGCTCCCTGTAACGCACACTGCCACTGGGGATCTGGGCCGACTTCCCAGCATCCCTGTAGGGCCGGGAGAGAGACCGCAGTCCCATCTCCACCTGCCATCTGTGGGTCTTCCCAGGACCAATCCGTGAGGCCCCTCAAAATTTGTGAGTAAGGGCCACCTGCTTCCCCACTTGACAACTCTGGCTGCTGCTGGGGATCTGGGCCGGCTGCCCAGCATCCCGGTGGGCCCGGTGGAGAGACCTTGGTCCCATCTCTACCTGCCTGTTGTGGTTCCTCACAGGACCAGTCTATGAGGACCCCCACTTCGGGTTCCTCCCGCCGCCTCAGGGAAAGACGGCTAACCTCCTTGGATACAGCCTCTACTCGGCTGCTGTAATGCTCCTGCAGCTGAGCATACTTCCTCTCTTTCGCCAGCCGGAATTCTCGGTCCAGCCTTGTGTTTCGCTCGGCCATGACCTGGTTCCAGATCACCCGCCGTGTCTCCATGGGTATATCATCCCCATACTCGGCCACTCGCTGCCTCACCTCGGCCAGCCAATCATCTCCAGAGCCAGAACCTTCCATACTTGTCTGCTCCCAGGGGTGCTGCACGACTGCTAGCGTTGCCCTCAATTTGTAAATCCAAACAGTGTCTCTGAGCTGCTTTACCTCGCACTAGGACACCATCCCACCGCTTGCCACCAATGTAACGGATCACCTGGCACCCCGACTGAGTACCTCCGTTAATGGATGCTCCTAGTGCTTCCTGAGGACTCCAAGCACTCTGGCAGACACCACAATCACCGAATCCGAGAAACCTTTTAAATTCTCCCAAGCATATGAATGCTGTAGACCATTGAATAGGAACCATACGAATAGGCTTGTACTCCTAGCAGTCAACTGGAACAGCACTCAATAAATCCTTCCCCCCAATAATGAGACGACACATCACTTTGAGGGTAAAACAGGAACTCTGGACTGGCACATCCAGCCTGGCTTTTATTCACAATCCACAAAACATAGTGCTGCTCAGAGGGTTTTGCAGAACAACCAATAAACACATTACAACCCATACAATGCAAGTACAGCAGCCAATCAGACACAATGGGACAATAGAAACACACCCAGCATATTCCTCCCCTCTGCTTAGGAGATAATTGAGTCAATTACTGTATCTACTCAATTATCTCCAAGCTGAAAAGTTACACTTTTTATACATTTTTATAACTTGGTGAGTTAACATCGTACATACATAAAACTTATATTATTTTAACCAGTATAACTTGGGGACAAACATATCCAAAATTCACTTGAATAGGTTCAGGGGTTTAACGGTTAGGTCGAAGTCCTTTGTTTTCACTTGCAAGCATGGCTTTTCCTTGTCCCTGGGACAACACCCTGCTGGAGAACAATGGATCCGGGGGAGGGGAAGAGGAAGTGTCCAAAAAGTTTCAGTATGTCCATACACTGTTTTTAAAAGGCCAGCACAGTACAATAAAAGTCCATTCACTGTGCTTAAAGGGCCAGTAGCCGCACAATAAAATACAATATGCCCAAATATTGCATTCAAAAGTACAACTTTACCAGGGGCCATAGTCAGCAGGTAGGAGGCGGGCAGCCAGGCCTCTCCAATGCCCAGTGGCGAGGTGGGTTCCGCCACAGGTTCCCCATTCCATTTACTCTCGCCTTTATCCGTTCCCCTATACACTTCCTTTTCCCTTCTATCTACGCCTGCGATGGCTACCGCTAGCATATCTGCCTTTCTACGCATCTTGCGCTCTTCCTCTTTCTTTGTCTCTGTTTCCCTGTTCATGTATACTTTATTCGCTACCTCCATTAGTTGGGTTATGGACATCCCTACAAACCCTTCTAACTTTTGTAGCTTGCGCTTTATATCTCCGTAGGCTTGGCTGACAAAGGCAGAGTTAACCATCCGGGAATTCTCAGGAGCCTACGGATTAAAGGGGGTATACAAACGGTATGCCTCCAATAATCGGTCATAAAAGACACTGGGCGATTCATCACATTTCTGTAATACCTCAGCCGTCTTAGACATATTAACCGCCTTCTTTCCTCCAGCTTTCATGCTAGCAATAATAGCGTCCCTGTAAGCTTTTAAATGGACCATATCTGCGCCATTGGCATTCCAATTTGGATCGGTGTTTGGATAATGGGCTGCGGCCCATGCTGCTGGGTTGGCCTGATTTTGTGTACGGGCCACTTCTTCCAGCGCTTTAATTGCCGCTTGATTTATCCTTGTCCTTTCCTCATTATTAAACAATGTCATTAATAATTGCTGGCAATCAGCCCAAGTGGGATTGTGTGTCTGGACTATTGAGGTAAACAAATCCGTCATGGCTTGAGGCTTTTCGGTGTAAGAGGAGTTATGGGTCTTCCAATTAAAGAGATCGGTGGTTGTAAAAGGGACATAGACGAAGACCGGATCAGCATATTGTATCTGGCCGTCACCGTTAATGTGTGTCGGGCCAGGAGTCAATCGAAGAGGCATCTGATAATGTCGGGGTTGTAGGGCACCAGTCGTTTGTCGGGTTAGTATAGGGCTTCGTTGGGGTGCGTCCAGGGCCGGACTGGGAAAAAAATTAGGCCCGGGCATTTTTCAATCAGAGCGGCCCCCTAAGAAGGGGGCGGGGCCAGAGAGGGTGTGTTTTGTCATCACTAATGACAAGCACGCCCCCTCTCAAAGTGAGCAAGTTGGTTCAATGCGCAGAGCCCCGCTGAAGAGCTCTGCCATTAGAAAAAGGCCCTGTATTTGCTCTGCGCAGCGCAAGCAAATTTAATAACATGCTTGCGCTGTGTTTGCTTTTAAATTGTCTTTGGTGTCTCCACAAGTGGGATACCAGAGGACAAAAGGGCCAGGAAAGTGTATGGTGCATGCGTTTGGAGCCTGCTTGTGGGATTGCGTGTGTGTAGAGTGTGGTGTGGTATTGTGTAAATAGGTCAATTTAATTTGTGTTTGTGGTGTAATATGTGTGGCTAGGGGCTGTAGAGAGTGTGTGTATAGGGGGCATAGTGTTATAGGGGATGTAGCGAGTGTGTGCATACGGGCTGTAATGTGTGTGTATAGGTGACGTAGTGTGTGTAGGGGTTGTAGAGAGGGTGTGTTTAGAGAATGTTGTATGTGTTTGCTGACAAAAAATGTAGTGTGTGTGTAGGTGGTGCAGTGTGTGTGTGTGTGTGTGTGTAGGAGATCTAGTGTGTCAAGGACCGAGAGTGTGTGTGTGTGTGTGAGTGTGTGTATAGAGGATTAAGAGTGCATATAGGGTAAGGGATCTAGCGTGTATCTGGAGCGTAATGTGTGTAGTGGTGCAGTGTGTGGGGTGCTGTAGTGTGTGTATATATATAAATATATATATATTTGGACGTATTGTATGTGTGAGGGGCGCAGTGTGTGTGTATGTAAGAGGGGTGCTGTGTGTGTGTGAGGGTGTTTTTATCTGCCGTCACATTCTAGGTTTCTAATTTTCTTTGTCTGTTATCTCACTGAGGGTTATTTTATATATATATATATATATATATATATATATATATATATATATATATATATATAAAAAAATAACCCTCAGTGAGTTAACAGACAAAGAAAATATATATGTGTGTGTGTGTGTGTGTGTGAGCGATGGTGCTGTCTGTCTGGGGGTGCTGTGTGTGTGTCTGAGGGTGCTGTGTGTGTGTCTGGGGGTGCTGTGTGTGTGTCTGGGTGCTGTGTGTGTGTCTGGGTGCTGTCTGTCTGAGGGTGCTGTGTGTGTCTGGGAGTGCTGTGTGTGTCTGGGAGTGCTGTGTGTGTCTGGGTGCTGTGTGTGTCTGGGTGCTTTGTGTGTCTGGGTGCTGTGTGTGTCTGGGTGCTGTGTGTGTCTGGGTGCTTTGTGTGTCTGGGTGCTGTGTGTGTCTGGGTGCTGTGTGTGTCTGGGTGCTGTGTGTGTCTGGGTGCTGTGTGTGTGTGTCTGGGTGCTGTGTGTGTGTGTGTCTGGGTGCTGTGTGTGTGTGTGTCTGGGTGCTGTGTGTGTGTGTCTGGGTGCTGTGTGTGTGTGTGTCTGGGTGCGTGTCTGTGTGTGTCTGGGGGTGCTGTGTGTGTCTGGGTGCTGTGTGTCTGGGGGTGCTGTGTGTGTCTGGGGGTGCAGTGTGTGTCTGGGGGTGCTATGTGTGTCTGGGGGTGCTGTGTGTGTCTGGGGGTGCTGTGTGTGTCTGGGGGTGCTGTGTGTGTCTGGGGTGCTGTGTGTGTCTGGGGGTTCTGTGTGTGTCTGTGGGTGATGTGTGTGTCTGGGGGTGATGTGTGTGTCTGGGGGTGATGTGTGTTTGTGTGAGGGGGCTGTGTGATTTTTTTATTTACATTTAAATATGTTTTTTATTAATAAGTAAAAAAAAAAAAAGTTATATCCCCCTCCCTCCTACCTTACCTTTAGCCTGGGGCGGTCTGCCTGGGTGTGGGGAGCCGTTCTGCCTGGGAGGGGGACCATGCTGCCTTCCCTGGTGGTCCAGTGGTGAGAGTGAACTCTAGCCCCTGCAGGCTAGAGTTCACTCTCGCGAGATCTGAGCGTTGCTGCGGTAACCGCGGCAACGCTCAGACCTTGCGAGAGGATCCGGCGGAGCTGCTGGCTAGAGCTCCGCCGGTCCTCTCCTCCCTCCCTCACACCCCAGCCGGCAGCCGCATGTAACAGGGTCTCTGGGCCGGTGAGGGAGATCTTTGATCTCCCCACCGGCCCATGGAGACACAGAGCAGGGCCGGCGCTCGGGTAGCGCTGGCCCTGCACAGGATGGCAGGGGAGATCCTGTGATCTCCCCTGCCGGCCTCGGCCCCACGGCCATCGCGGCCCACCGGGCATTTGCCCGGTGTGCCCGATGGCCAGTCCGGGCCTGGGTGCGTCAGTTAGGGGTTCCGGTCGAGGGTGTCATGCCTTAACTATGGTATCCTCTTACTTCCTGGTTCCACGGAGCCTAGCCACACCCCTTTATGACACGGTCTCCCTATTTAATCCGACCGCACCAGCTGATCGACGCTGGATTATTGAACTACGTTCCGTACTCACGAACCGGCTACAACATCGTTGTGAAAGCCCTCTGTTACCGGACCGGACTAGAAGACTTCAAGTTCCCTTCACCTCTCCTCTTCCACGACTAAAGCTGAACTCTCTCCTTCCAGGATAACCGCCTCTGAGGAGATCTCGGGAACCAGTGTTCTATGTGCCGGAAGCTAAGTAAAACCTCTGTGATAAGCGTTGCATTTCAAAGCTGTTATTTCCTGTCTTCAAAGTCCTTCGATAAAACAAAACCGTTACAGCTAACTTCAACTCATACTTTATCTCAGTTAGCTGCATCTGTATCGCTTCAGTTAAAGTCTATGGAACAGCTATTGTAACTTCTTATCACCTAATTCATTAATACTACTAAGAGACTCTTTCTGATTCAGTGTCTGCTAATTACTACCATTTACTACTTAAAGCTACAGTGCCTGTAATTGTGGACTTCAGTTATCGTTTACTACTTAAAGCTACAGTGCCTGTAATTGTGGACTTCAGTTATCGTTTACTACTTAAAGCTACAGTGCCTGTAATTGTGGACTTCAGTTATCGTTTACTACTTAAAGCTACAGTGCCTGTAATTGTGGACTTCAGTTATCGTTTATTAATTAAAGCTACAGTACCTGTAATTGGACTTAAAGTCAATACCTTTTACTTTTGATAATAAATATTCAACTATAAGAAATCTGCAGTTGTGTTCCTTCATAACAAATGTTTAGACGTGACAGAGGGGTAGTAAGACAAGGGGATGGGGACGATTTACTATGGGGAAGGTTGGTAAGTAAAATATTCCGGGCCGGGCTAGGAGGAGCCTGACCGGAAACTAGATATGGCGCCAAATCAGGGTATGTGGAGTTAACGGAGGTAGGTACCGGAAGGGGAGGGTTTGAAGCAAGAGGGCTGGGCTCTGAGCTAGAGGAGGGAGTAGGTGGGGACAGCGGGGCAAGGGGAGGAGCGTTTCCAACAGCACCTCCTCTTCCTCTTCCGGTGGAGGAGGAGTAAGGGGGCGGCATAGGGATCTCAGACTCAGGGGGCGTGTCCAAAATGGGCGTGATTACGGCCTTAGTGGACAAGCGAGTCCTGGCCACCATGAGGCGACATTGTTCCTCGTGGCATACTCGGATTCATTTTGGCGAGTCATTTGCGGCCTGCCTCCAACAATCAATATATGGAAACTGGCCGTAAAGTTCAGGCCTACCTGATACAGCCACGTCTACACGCTGTACCAGATTAGGATCCAAACTGCCACGTGGTGGCCATGCGGCAACCAAAGTAGGCCATTCCCTACTAAACAAAGTAGTCAGGCGTGCTGGAGACATCTTTACCCCAAAATCACATGCAGTATATCCCTTTTTAAAGTTTTTTTATCATACATCCTAAGGGATCCAAAATCGTTGAATCTGACGCGCCCATACTTAACAATGGAGCGTCGTCTCCAACAGAAACTACACAAACACTCTTCCAACGGTCACACCCGTTCCCTCGGCAACAGCACCACGTGGTACAGTTACTAAGCGAAACGCACACAACAAAACACTCAGGGAATTCCCGTACACACAGCTGTTACACCAGTCACTAAATAACTAACACTGTGCCCTTTGGCGAAACTATACAGTCACCCACGCTATAATTCCCTATATCTGAATTACCCATCTATAACATACCCCAGTACGGTTAGCATAGGTTAGAGTACAATTTAAAGTCACAGTTCAATTAGTAGTGGTTATGGTGTTAAACATACAACATAGACGACAATTATTAGTACTTATTTACAGTGTCAGTAATTATACATGGTTATGGTACCGTGCACTATAATACAATTACACACTATTCACACTCTCGCTAGACGGCAGAGCTCACGCTATCTAGCAAGATATACACGCTACTACAACAATCTTTAACACATTTACAATTCCCAACTAATCTATTGGCCAGTACCTTGATGGACTACCTAAAACTATCTACATACGTTTTGGTTAGCCACTCTGCCCAAGCACCACATATAGCGAACTAGAGGGCGGAATTTACAACAGCACCCTTTTAGTCTATTTACTCTATCAAAAATCTAGTGGGTTCCAAATTTACACGCCTTCCCACTTATAGGTTGAGATCTAGCGGCCCGAATTTACACAGACGCCGATTAGTCTCCCGGTCCCTCCGACCTAGCGAACAAAATATACACCCTAGAACGCTAGTCTAGACAAGACACCGGTGTCCGGCTAGGGCTATTTACACTAGAACCCCGCCTGACTCCAAACCAAAATTAAACGGGTTGACTACAGGGCGTTTAATTGAGCGGTGCGCCTTCGCTCCTTCCCTCCACTGGAGGGGGCAGATTCCAAATAACCCCTTATGGGCCTACCGCACAATCGGTATCCAATACCCCTAGTGGGTCCGCCGTCTAAAACAGCGGTCGTCTTACCTCCTCGTTCCTGAACCTGAGTTCACACTCATCGACAGGGACACCCCAGCACTTACTACGTAGAGGCCGATGATCTCCTGGACAACAGACCAGTGGCGCTGAGACGAAGTGAGGTCCACGCAGAAGTTCAGGGGTGCAGCCGTATTGAACGTGGGCAAAGATAGACCGTCACACGCCTCTGCTTCTCAGCTACCGTTGAACGATGAGCTTCCCGGCCAATGCACCAAATGATACCGGAGAAACTGACGGAAGCCAAGCACAGAGAGATGGACACAGGTTTCTTCAGGAAGGAAGAGATTCTTTATTCGATTCACCGAACGGGACTCAGAGGGACTAATGTCACCAAAATACAAGATCTGAGCCCCGGACAATAGTGTAGGTTCCTTATATAGGCATGTAACTCCACCCATAATTGGCTCCACCCACACATACTCTTACCCAATCAATCGAACAAGAACTAACTTCCTGTTTGACCACATGGCTTGCCCAGCACAATGGAGGAGGGGAATACTACATCCGGTATTCTCGCACATGCTCCGTACACTACTGATTGTATCTTTGCCACGTGTAACCAACCGACCGATACACCAGTATATGCACGTACACATGCCACGTGGTAATCTCGGCCTACTAAATTTATTTTCACCGAGATTCCACCACAATTATACAGAGCGACATGATTATTATCAACGTATAGATACTCAGTATTATACAGAGCGACATGTTTATTATCAGCGTATAGATGTTCAGTACTATTTTACAGAGTGACATGTTTATTATCAGCATATATATACTCAGTATTATTATACAGAGCGACGTTTATTATCAGCGTATAGATACTCAGTATTATTATACAGAGCGACATGTTTATTATCAGCGTATAGATACTCATTATTATTATAAAGAGCAACATGATTATTATCAGCATATAGATACTCAGTATTATACAGATCAACATGTTTATTATGAGCGTATAGATACTCGGTATTATTATACAGAGCGACATGTTTATTATCAGCGTATAGATACTCAGTACTATTATACAGAGCGACATGTTTATTATCAGTGTATAGATACTCATTATTAATATACAGAGCAACATGTTTATTATCAGCGTATAGATATTCAGTACTATTATACAGAGCGACATGTTTATTATCAGTGTATAGATACTCAGTATTATTATACAGAGCGACATGTTTATTCTCAGTGTATAGATACTCAGAATTATTATACAGAGCGACATATTTATTATCAGGGTATAGATACTCAGTATTATTATACAGAGCGACATGTTTATTATCAGTGTATAGATACTCAGTATTATTATACAGAGCGATATGTTTCTTATCAGTGTATAGATACTCAGTATTATTATATAGAGTGACATGTTTATTATCAGTGTATAGATACTCGGTATTATTATACAAAGCGACATGTTTATTATCAGCGTATAGATTCTCTGTACTATTATCCAGAGTGATATGTTTATTATTAGTGTACAGATACTCAGTATTATTATACAGAGCGACATGTTTATTATCAGTGTATAGATATTCAGTATTATTATATAGAGTGACATGTTTATTATCAGGGTATAGATACTCGGCATTATTATACAAAGCGACATGTTTATTATCAGCGTATAGATTCTCTGTACTATTATACAGAGCGACATGTTTATTATCCGTGTACAGATACTCAGTATTATTATACAGAGCGACATGTTTATTATCAGCGTATAGATACTCGGTATTATTATACAGAGCGACATGTTTATTATCAGTGTATAGATACTCAGTATTATTATACAGAGCAACATGTTTATTATCAGTGTATAGATACTCAGTATTATTATACAGAGCGACATGTTTATTATCAGTGTATAGATACTCAGTATTATTATACAGAGCGATATGTTTATTCTCAATGTATAGATACTCAGAATTATTATACAGAGCGACATGTTTATTATCAGCGTATAGATACTCGGTATTATTAAACAGAGCGACATGTTTATTATTAGCGTATAGATACTCGGTATTATTAAACAGAGCAACATGTTTATTATCAGTGTATAGATACTCAGTATTATTATACAGAGCGACATGTTTATTATCAGTATATAGATACTCAGCAATATTATACAGAGCGACATGTTTATTCTCAGTGTATAGATACTCAGTATTATTATACAGAGCGACATGTTTATTATCAGTGTATAGATACTCAGAATTATTATACAGAGCGACATGTTTATTATCAGGGTATAGATACTCAGTATTATTATACAGAGCGACATGTTTATTATCAGTGTATAGATACTCTGTATTATTATACAGAGCGACATGTTTATTATCAGTGTATAGATACTCAGTATTATTATACAGAGCGACATGTTTATTATCAGTGTATAGATACTCAGCATTATTATACAGAGCGACATGTTTATTATCAGTGTATAGATACTCAGTATTATTATACAGAGCGATATGTTTATTCTCAATGTATAGATACTCAGAATTATTATACAGAGCGACATGTTTATTATCAGCGTATAGATACTCGGTATTATTAAACAGAGCGACATGTTTATTATTAGCGTATAGATACTCGGTATTATTAAACAGAGCTACATGTTTATTATCAGTGTATAGATACTCAGTATTATTATACAGAGCGACATGTTTATTATCAGTGTATAGATACTCAGCAATATTATACAGAGCGACATGTTTATTCTCAGTGTATAGATACTCAGTATTATTATAAAGAGCGACATGTTTATTCTCAATGTATAGATACTCAGAATTATTATACAGAGCGACATGTTTATTATCAGCGTATAGATACTCGGTATTATTAAACAGAGCGACATGTTTATTATTAGCGTATAGATACTCAGTATTATTATACAGAGTGAGATACTCAGTATTATTATACAGAGGGATATGTTTATTATCAGTGTGTAGATACTCAGTATTATTATACAGAGCGACATGTTTATTATCAGTGTATATATACTCAGAATTATTATACAGAGCGACATGTTTATTATCAGCGTATAGATACTCAGTATTATTATACAGAGCGACATGTTTATTATCAGCGTATAGATACTCAGTATTATTATACAGAGCGACATGTTTATTATCAGTGTATAGATACTCAGTATTATTATACAGAGCAACATGTTTATTATCAGCGTATAGATACTCAGTATTATTATACAGAGCGACATGTTTATTATCAGCGTATAGATACCCAGAATTATTATACAGAGTGACATGTTTATTATCAGTGTATAGATACTCAGTATTATTATACAGAGCCACATGTTTATTATCAGCGTATAGATACTCAGTATTATTATACAGAGCGACATGTTTATTATCAGTGTGTAGATACTCAGTATTATTATACAGAGCGACATGTTTATTATCAGTGTGTAGATACTCAGTATTATTATACAGAGCCACATGTTTATTATCAGCGTATAGATACTCAGTATTATTATACAGAGCCACATGTTTATTATCAGCGTATAGATACTCCGTATTATTATACATAGTGACATGTTTATTATCAGTGTATAGATACTCAGTATTATTATACAGAGCGACATGTTTATTATCAGCGTATAGATACTCAGTATTATTATACAGAGCGACATGTTTATTATCAGCGTATAGATACCCAGAATTATTATACAGAGTGACATGTTTATTATCAGCGTATAGATACTCAGTATTATTATACAGCGACATGTTTATTATTAGTGTATAGATACTCAGTATTATTATACAGAGCGACATGTTTATTATCAGCATATAGATACTCAGTATTGTGTGTGGGGCAAATAAGGCCGTAAGGAAAAAAAAAAGGTGGGAATAAGTCGGTTGTGGCGTGTCGGAACCGTCGTCTTAGGGCCTGTAATAAAAGGAAACCTGTATAAAAAAAAAAAAAAGGAAACCTGTATAAAAGCAATCAACAACCTAAAAAATCTATCTGTATGGAGACAGCTGAATGTTAAAATTAGGAGCCCGGCGCTTTAACGGACCGTCTGACTAGTGCAAGGGGAAGTAAAGAATAAAACATGCATGGCCATCTATACAGACTAAGTGTGGGGGCGAGAAAGGTAATCAATATACTGCATTAATAGGTGAGAAACTGTATAGCGTCTTGACAACTAGACTACCTAGTTACCTAACTGACGAGGAGTAGGGTCCCCTAATTCCGGCCTACCTCACATCTGTGATTAAACGGTTGATCCAAAAGAAGGCGAAAAACCCAGTTTGATGCGTTTCCCAATTTGCAACAAGCTAGGGAAAAATTCTTTCTTGACCCCAGTATGGCGGTCGGATTATCCTTGGATCAAACGGATATCGCCCTACATAGAAAGGTTGATGCCCGGTGCGTGATGACAAGCATGATTAAGACTGATTGTGATCAAAATACTAGGATGTTGATGGGGTATCTGTAAATTGAAAATTCCTGGAAACTGAAATGCCTTGCGTATGGGAAAATCTGGTATGAGGAGATCAAACTGCGTGTGAATGAAACTTGAAACAACATGTGAAGTTGTAGACTGGATAAGTAGAGTGGAAGCAAGAAAGAGGTGGCAAAAGAAGCGAAAATCAAACACAGACAACATAGTCGACAGAGACCGTAACAGTATGTGTGGGAAGGAGCCACAAGGGGAAGAGCGGACCTAACACAAGCACCGTGAGTGCTAGAAAGCCAGACGTGAAACGACGACGACCCCGAGCCACCGAGGCTAGCAGTCCGCGATCATGCCTCGAAACGCCGGGAATGGTATCGGCTACAGGAGAGGCCGTAGGCAGGGCCACGTTGTAAGAGTAGGAAGAGGCACAGGACCGATCGCACGAAAAATAGGTGCAGGAGTCTGGTATTGGATCTAGCCGAAGCTGCAGGTGCCAGTTGCTCTTAACTACCATCCGACACCGCCCCAAAGGCGACAGCAGGAAAGATAACCCGGGGGGCGAACAACGGAGAAGAGCGAAAAACTTGTGGCCCCCTCCAGCAACAGCGTTACCCGTGGAGGCAGACAGACACTGAGTACAGCTGACCGGAAGGCTGCCGGGGGGGAGAACAAGTTGACTCGCGAGAACCGCAGCAAGCGAGGAGGCGCCCAGGACCCGAAAAAGAAAGTAGGAGTAACTGAAAACTCCACAGCGCGATGAACCAGACCTAGCCAAACGAAACCCGGGCGGAAAAATAGCACACCTACGGTTAGCAGCGGAGACCTGCTAGAAAAGAGACTAATAACAGCCCACAAGCGACCCAATGTGCGCAAGAGTGTGAAAGTGTGAAAGTGTGTGAGTGAGCGTGCTGGCATACTAGCTAATGCCAAAAAGGCGAAGCAATTAAAAACTAGGTATGGTGACAGGTGAGGCCCTGCTAGATGCCAAGCGGCGTGAGAGGCTCTATATATGCGTTGGCGCGAGGGGATAACGTGGCCACTGAACGTTGTGGCGGGGTGTCGGCCTCTCGGTGACAGTTAATCATAAGATAGAATGGGAGTGACAGGTGAAGCCCTCTCTAGGCCACATGCGAGGCGACTAACTATGATTTGGCCCGAGGGGCGTAGTACCTCCGAGTATGAGGATGGGTGTTGGCCTCGCGGGACCACTAACCTAAGGCGAAGAAGCCAGGGGGAATTACAACTAGCGGACGCCTAGGACCCTGACAGCCAGCCACAGCTAACTAAGAGGGGAGGGTAGGGAGTGAGAGAAGGAACGTACCTGAGGAAACGTGTATCGAAAGGTAGGGATGTACAAGGAAGTAGCGTAGGGCCGACCATAACTGGAGTGCAGAGTAAGCACGTCAGAGTCCAGGTGGGTGTCCGTAAGGAGGAAAAAGGAAAAGAACGTGCAGTGTTATGAGCCCCAATGTGTGCGTGTGCATGTGCGTGCTGGCTCACTAGCTAATGCCAATAAGGCGAAACAATTAAAACTAGGTTTGGTGACGGGTGAGGCCCTGCTAGATGCCAAGCGGCATGAGAGGCTCTATCTATGCGTTGGTGCCAGGGGATAACGTGGCCACTAAACGTTGTGGCGGGGTGTTGGCCTCTCGGTGACATATAATCATAAGATAGAAAGGGAGTGACAGGTGAGGCCCTCTCTATGCCACATGCGAGGCGACTAACTATGATTTGGCCCGAGGGGCGTAGAACCTCCGAGTATGAGGATGGGTGTTGGCCTCGCGGGACCACTAACCTAAGGCGAAGAAGCCGGGGGGGGGGACTTATCAACTAGTGGACACCTAGGACCCTGACAGCCAGCCACAGCTAACTAAGAGGGGAGGGAAAGCAGTGTGAGAGGATAGATTTGTTGAATGTGCATTGGAGAGGAGAGAGTGAAACAAGGAAATACCGCAGGGCCGACCGTAACCGAAAGCAGAGCAAGCACGACAGTGTCCAGGCGGACGGCTGAAAGGAGCGAGCCCGGCAGTAGGGAACAGAAACAGAGCTGGGGTAAACCCCACGGGGGTCACGAGACTCAGTGCGAGTGGCAACTGCTAACTAAGAGGGGAAAGGGACGAGTGAGAGGGGACGTACAGTGTGAGTGAAAAAGGAAGAGGGGTGGGGTACGAGGAAGAACCGTGGGTCGACCGTAACTAGAGGGCAGAGTGAACCCGTCGGAGTCCAGGTGAAACAGGCTGTATGGAATACGCAAGTATGAAAAAGAATGCACAAACGCGTGTAGAAACCCTAACCTCCTCCTCACCAGCACTTTTCCCTTTTTTTTTTTTTTTTATTATTATTATCTCTAAGCATGACAATGCTCACATGACAAAGCTTGTGCACAGGGGTTAAAGAAACAGACGTGGTGTATAACAGCAAGTTAGGGGATAGTAATTCGCTTGGATGGCATGTTAGGTTGCTGAGCATAATGCCCTGTGTATCCCATGGTAAATGTGGATATCGCTCCACTGTGTATATGCGAGTCCTACCAGGCATGCATAGCCGAAAGCTGAGGAATGAAAGAGGTTCTGTAGCCACATAACAGCCTGCTATCTGAGGTAGAGAGTGACGCTGTGTGAAAAGTGATGCAGGCAGTGAGGGGGTTAACCGCAATTTTTTTTTTTGGAAGCGATGGTTTTAACTGTATATCTAAAAAGAAGGTCATATCAGGACTGTGCAGTTGTAAAACATAACTTGTTCCCAGTGGTCTGGCAATGACTGTATCGTCAGGCTGTGGTATCCTATGTGTTGTTGCTCATCCCAAATTTCTGCAGTAAAGTTTTTACTTGCAACACAGTGTTGGTTGGCAATCGTGGCGGGGCAGCCATTGGGTGGCATGTCGTTCTCTGTGTCTCTTCTCATGCTGTACTGGCCACCTCTGCATCTTGTGAGCCGGCACCCACGAAGCGCCATCCAGGCCACAGGCACGCGTCAGAGACCAAAAAAAAACGACACCCGCACACAAGCATGCCCCCAACACACAAGCGAAGACCGCCGGAACGCCACACACAAGGGCAGAGAAAATGGGACGAGCAGCAAGCTGAGCCCCGTGTGCAATGCTCCAACGGCCCCCCACCCACATGCCAGAAGCACGCCCGCACACAGAGGGGTCACCCCCAATCTCCAACGCACGCCCACAGCCCAAACAGTGCCCCACAGGCGCCAACCCACAAGACACAGAGGAGAGCAGCGTCGTAGCCGGGCTGAGGGGGGGGGGGCGACATGGAGGACGGGAGGCAGAGCACCGGACAGAGCGCTGGCTACCCATACCCAGCTCTGCAGTGAAGCGAGCCCGCGGACCGGACTGAAACGGGAACTAGGGAGCAGCACTTTCCGAGACCATGCCCCTGCCTGACACGCAACCACGATGGAGAGCACAGCCAAGGACCCCTCCCATGGCCAGGTAGGCAGGGCTTGCTGACAATCACCCCTGAGAAAAGGCCGGGGACAGGAAGAAACGGCGATGGAGAACGGCAGGTCAGGTAAGGAGAACCACGAGGGAGCCGATGGCGACCGGAAACCTCTTCCATGCGAATCGCCGGAAAAAACTAACGAGACTGAGGAAGATGAGGAGGGGGTTTAAGTAGGTAACATGCCCCTCCCACAATTGCAGGCCAAGCCTTCACATTTATTATACAGAGCGATATGTTTCTTATCAGTGTATAGATACTCAGTATTATTATATAGAGTTGTGATGGGATCCACAGTGATGGGAGTTGTGATGGGATCCACAGGGCATAGGCTAATTAGTATCTGGTTACAAACAGTTCGATGAGTCATCAGTATATTGAGCATGTGCAGGAATGCTGGAACTGAAATTGCACTGATTTCCTTTGTGTTGGATGAGCCATGTGGTCTAACCAGATGTACAAGTCTATATTCTGCTCATGATTGGTTAAGGGTATATGTGGGTGTAGCTATTGATGCGAGGAGCTATATTGCTATATAAGGAATGTACACCATGTGTTGGTCTCTCAGATATTTTTGGAACAGGAGTTCATCTGAGACCCGATCGGTATGTAAATAAAGGCCTCTTATTTCCTGAAATCCTGCATCCATTTCTCTGTGTTTGGTTTCTGCTAGTTTACTCGGTAACAAAATTGGTGCATTGGCGGGGAAACTTTCAAGCCGGCGCAGAGATTTGAGACGGTAAAGCTTTTTACCAACGTTCTCCACGGTAGCACCCATGGACCTCTGCGTGGACCTCCTTTCGTCTCGGCGCCACTGGCCTTTTGTCCAGGAGATCATCGGCTTCTGCGCAGTGAGTACCGGGGTGCCCCGTCGTTTGAATGCGAACCCAGGGCAGGAAATAACAGGTAAGATTGATACCGTTAGAGCGGTAGACCCACAATGGGTTTTACATTTGGATTCCTCTGGGAGGAAGAAGTGAAGGCGCAACACTTATCTGGACATTAGACGCTTTGTAGTCAACCCGTCTAATATAGGTGGTATAGTCAGACCAAGTTCTGTTGTAGATAGCTTGGGTCGGACACCGGTGTCCTGTCTTGACTAGCATGCTAGGTGTAAATTTTGATTGCTAGGCGGGGAGACCGGCGAAACTAAGCAGACTCTGTTGTACATTATCGTTTGCTAGATTTCACCCTATCTTGACTAAGTGTGCTCTGTTGTAAATCCAGCCACTAGATTATTGATAGCATAAATAGACTAAAAGGGTACTGGTGTAAATTCTGCCCTCTAGTTCACTATATGCGGTGTCTGGGCAGTGAAGACTTATCGAATCTCTGGTGTACAAATAGATCGAAAGCTCTCGAGGTGCTGGCCAGTTAGAGTAGTTGGGATTATTGTAAATGTTGTTAAATATATTGTAGTTGGTGAATTGGTTAAATTGTATGTCCAGCTAGAAAGCTAGAGCTCTGCAGTCTAGTGGGAGTGTAAATTGTGTGTATAACTGCAAAATAGCGCACGGTACCATAACCACTGACATGTACCATAACCACTGACATTGTGTAAAAATTACTAACAATTGCTGTTTTATGTTATATGTATAATACCCTAACTGTTACTAACTGATCTGTGACTTTAAAACTGTACTATAACCACGTACTAATTGTACCATAACCACTGATTGTAAAGATGAGATTACTAGAATGTGATATAGTCGGTTAGTTAAAAGTTGATTCATAGTACAAATAATTGTAGAGTTGATTTATAGTTATAGAGGGGTAAGTAGCTAGTGTTTGGTAGATCTTTGTGAGTGGGACGCTGTGATATCACTGTATGTACGAGAATTCTCTGCATGTTATCGTGTGTGTACGTTTGGCTTAGCAACTTTGCCACGTGGTACTGTTGCCGGGTAAACGAGTGTGACTGTTGGAAGTGTGTTTGGAGTTTTGTGTATCTTTGTATTAGACGCTCCGTTGCCAGTATGGGTGCGTCTGACTCAAAGATTGTTGATCCCTTATCATGCATGCTGAAGAACTTTACTAAGGGATATAAGGCTTGTGATTTTGGGGTAAAATTGTCCCCACAACGTTTGACTACCTTATGTAGTAGAGAGTGGCCCATTATGGTGACCGCATGGCCACCATGTGGTAGCCTTGATCTCATTTTGGTACAACTTGTGCACGCGGCTGTATCTAGTGGGCCTGAATTTTACAATCAGTTTTCGTATATTGATTGTTGGAAACAGATTGTAGAAGAATTGCCTAAATGGGTTAAGGTATGACATGAGGAGCAATGTCGCCTCATGGTGGCCAAGACTCGCCTCTCCATCAGGGCTGCAACTCTGCCCATTTTAGATTCTCCCTCTGAGGCTGAACTTCCCTCCCCACCCCCTTACACTTCCTCTAAGGTTAGAGGTGGTGTTACTGGTGATGCCACTCCCCCTTTCCCATTGTCCCTGCCCACTCATGCATCTAGTTCAGAGTCTAGCCCACTGACTCTGAGCCCTCCCCTTCTGGTACCGGCCCCCACTAGTTCCATATATCCGGAACTGACATCACTTCTGGTTCCTGGTCAGGCTCCTCCCAGTCCGGCCCGTAATATCCTGTTTACTGAATTTCCACCTGGTAAAATCAATCCGCCTCATTCCCCTTGCCTTACTACCCCTAGACCGGAACTCATTATGAAACTACCGTATCGTAGTCCCATAGTAACCCGACAGATGACTGGTGCCCTCCAACCCCGACATTACCAAACGCCCCTCCGACTTACACCAGGCCCAACACACGTCGATGAGAATGGCCAAATACAACGGGCAGATCCAGTGTTTGTATATGTCCCCTTCACCACGACTGATTTATTTAACTGGAAGACTCATAACTCCTCATATACTGAAAAAACCTCAAGTCATGACAGATTTGGTTACTTCAATTATCCAGACACATAATCCCACCTGGGCCGATTGCCAGCAATTATTATTAACTTTATTTAATTGTGAGGAAAGGACCTGGATTAATCAAGCGGCTATTAAAATGCTTGAGGAAACGGCCCGTACTCAAAATCAGGCCAATCCAGTTGCGTGGGCTGCAGCCCATTATCCAAATGTCGATCCAAATTGGAATGTGAATGGTGCTGACATGCCCCAACTAAGAGCTTATAGGGAAGCCATAATTGCTGGCATGAAGGCAGGAGGGAAGAAGGCAATTAATATGTCAAAGACGGCTGAGGTGTTGCAAAAGGTTGATGAGTCACCTAGTACCTTTTATGAGAGATTATTGGAGTCATATAGATTGTATACTCCTCTTAATCCAGAGGCTCCTGAGAATTCCAGGATGATCAATTCAGCATTTGTCAGCCAGGCCCAAGGTGATATTAAAAGGAAATGACAGAAAATAGAGGGATTTGTAGGCATGTCCATATCACAGTTAATGGAAATCGCAAATAAAGTATATTTGAATAGGGAGATGGAGGTAAAGCGAGAGGAAGAACGTAAAATGAGGAAAAAGGCGGGGCGTGGCCGGACCGTTCAAGAGAATGGACGTGTGAGCGATCGGCTCCGTGAGAAATACCCGCAATACAGCGATTATACTAACATTTATTGAGAAAAAAGACCCAACGGAACCTGCCTTGCCTAGCCTAGTCACTATGGCACAACGTATGACCAAAAAAACTAAACCCAGAGAGACACCATCGCTGCAAATTGCGACCAAGGCCTCGCCGCCACGCCGAGCGCAAGATGGCGCAGATAGGCCTAACTCACCGGCCTCGAGTTCAGGACGGAGCGATGTCACGTCTGTATCCCACCGGGAGACACCAGCCACCGAATCCGCTATACAGAGAATGTTGGATAGCCTCCAGACATCCTTGAGGGCAGATTTCACCCTAATCGCAAAAGAAATTAGAGATGATGTCAGGGCGCTGGGGGAGAGAATGGACTATATCGAAACTAAGACGGAAGAGATCATAACCGCACATAATAACGTGGTAACCGCATATGACACCATGGAAGCTAAATTGACTTCTATATATGCTAAAATAGCTGACCATGAAGACCGAGACAGGCGGAACAACGTGCGCATCCGAGGTATTCCAGACAGTGTAGGCCCCAGCGAACTGGGCAACTATGTATGCCGCATCTTTCACCTCTTGGCACCAGACCTACCGATCACCGCCTTGCTGCTGGACAGAACACACAGGCTACCCCGACCCAAACATCTCCCTCAGTCCGTCCCGAGAGACACTATAACTCGTGTACACTATTACACTACCAAAGAAATTATAATGGCGGCTGCCAGGAAGAGACCCACACTCCCTGAGGAATACAGCAAAATCCAGTTATACACGGATCTATCTGCACATACGTTGAATGCTCGGAGGAACTTTGCTCCCGTGACCAGCGCATTACGAACGGCGAGTATTCCTTACAAATGGGGTTTCCCTGCAAGAATTATCGTCAAACGGAATGGCATTGAAAGACACATTACCACCTTAGAAGAGGGGAAACGAGCTCTGGCTGAATGGAACATACCGATGACTGAAAATGGGGAAACCGCGCCACCGTCATCTACCCCACAACACGCCACCACAGCGACAACCTCGCCAATGAAAATTGCTCACGACTGGGCCACAAGCACGAAAATCAAATGACTCTTGCCACATGTGCAATCTGGGACAGTGTAAGCCGATCTTGGCGGCAAAGAACTGAGAAACGAGAAAGTCAGGCTCGGTGGATAAGTACCTTGTTACTTGCCTTTCTTTCTGGTGCATATCCTACTGCATATCCTTATCTTTACTTCATCTATTCTCTATGTTTTATCTACTCTAATGTTAACACTGATGCCTCCCTCTGTTATATATGACCCTTCTATGATGGGGAGCTGGGGTGTGTGGTGTTGGGGGTGCGGGGCCGCCAGCAATGTATGGCGACTCCGCATCTGGCTCTCCACTACGCCCCAAAATATCAGAAAGTTTTATGTGTATTTTGGGTTGTTTATGTTATGCGTTCCTTTTTACCACTCACTTTTACGCTGTGTCACACATGGTATATATTTGACCCCCAAGCCATTAGCTTAATCATGAACGAACGCATGCCAAGACAAGTTACTATTTCATGTACCAGGCCATAAAAATACCTATCGAGGGGGCAGCTGCAGCTTCCCATGCGCTGCCAAGATGGCCGCCTGGGCATGGAAGCTCCCAAGAGCGGGGCCTCCTATGAGTAGCCGGCCATCACAGATAGTACTGTAATGCCTTACCCCCCTGGGGGACAGGAATGTATTCCTCTCTAACTTATGAACACTTAACCAAGACGGGAGTCGAGGGTAATCTCTCGGCCTATTAGGGGCATCCTCTCTCTCACCCCGGCTAGCGGGTCTTCTCAACCCCCACGTGAGGGCTTCAGTGCCCATGAATATCTCGGAAACCGGGTCCTACACTACGGACCCTTCTTATGTACATAGTTGGTTTTACTCCTTTTTGTTATTCTTCCCCCCCAATCCTCCTACCCTCGCCAAGGCAATTGTATATCGCCTTACATCTGTACCTGTGTATTACACTAATGTACACCGACCAGCTTACCTTACCACAGACAATCGCATTACTCTATCACCCCACCATTCGATTCTAAATGACACTTAACCTACTCTCAATAAATGCCAAAGGGCTTAACTCACCCCACAAACGCCGTATGGCATTGTTAGAAGCACAGAAACAGAAAACGCACATAGCATTTTACCAAGAGACTCACTTCCAAACTTATAAATCCCCTAAATTCTCCTCCAGATATTTCCCAATCGGATACCATTGTACGTACAAGAAAAAAAAAAGAGGTGTTTCTATTCTACTCAGCAGGGACGTAGCATTTCAGCTGATAAAGAAAATAAGTGATAGAAAAGGTCGCTATCTTCTTTTGCAGTGCATAATAAACAATGTTCAATACACACTAGTTAACGTGTATGGCCCGCCTGACAATCATCACCTTTTCCTAGACCAAATTTTGTCGTTAGCTAACGCCCATAAATTCGGAAATGTCATAATTGGAGGCGACACAAATTTCATCCTAGATCAAAACCTAGATACGACCTCCTCCGCCAAGATTTCAGGCAATACCACTAAACAAAGGACACGCTCCATTTCCCTTCTGGAAAATACTCTACAAACACACGGGTTTATTGATATTTGGAGAATTCTACACCCCCTACTTAAAGACTATACATTTCACTCCTTAGTTCATAACTCGTACTCCAGAATAGACCGTTTCCTCATCCCCACCACACTCGCACCACAAATAGCTACAGCGGACATAGGTACCATCACCTGGACAGATCATGCCCCTATAATACTGAAATTTGCAACGCAACACCCTACTAGTGGGAACCGCACCTGGCGTCTAAATGATACCCTCCTGACCGACCATAAACTAGTGACACAAATCACCAAAGAATTAGACACCTATTTTAGTTTAAATGACACTGGAGAAATCGGTATAGAAACTATTTGGCAAGCCCACAAGGCAGTCCTACGAGGCCAATTCATAAAACATGCTAGCCACAATAAGAAGCTTCGGACACAGGCATATATTGATCTGCACAAATCACTAGCTAGCCTCACTCGCATTAACAAAATAGCGCCATCACATACCGTCACACGGCAGATTCATGATCTACAGTCAAAACTGAAAGACATGGAACTGGAAAAAACTACCTACTTAATGTCGAAACTGAAACACAAATTCTTTAAAGACGGAAACAGAGCAGGGAAGACGTTGGCAGCACAACTCAAAGCTAAAACACTATCGTCCAAGATTGCATATCTCACTGCAAAACAGGGCGAAAAGATCACAGATCCACAAGCAATTGTGGAGGAATTTAGCCGCTACTATAGCGGCCTATATAACCTAGCTAAAGAACAGGACTGCCACTCCCCCACGCAAAACGACATCGATACATATCTGAAAGACATCACCCTACCGACCCTCACCCCAGAAGACTGTCAATCCCTAATACGACCCTTTACGCCCCAGGAAATAAAAGACGTTATTAGACAACTACCAAAACATAAATCACCTGGTCCGGACGGGTTTACAAACTCATACTATTATACGTTCCAAGACCTTCTAGTACCCTACCTGACTAAATTGTTTAACCGCTGCTTTCAGGATGGCGCTTTGCCTACCGCCATGCTGCAAGCTTTCATCTCAACACTACCCAAACCTGGGAAACCCCCAACCCAATGCTCCAATTTCAGACCCATATCGTTATTAAATTGCGACACAAAGATCTATGCCAAACTTTTAGCAAATAGAATCAACCCCACCCTCACCCGCATTATCCATAACGACCAGTCAGGCTTTGTTAAAGGACGGCAAGGTACAGACAACACCAGGAAGATTCTTAATATACTATCCCATATTGATGCGACACACACAGAAAGCCTCCTGTTAGCCTTAGATGCCGAAAAGGCATTTGACCGTCTCAATTGGACATACATGATTTCAGTCTTACATAAATTCGGTTTCCCTCGAGAACTAACCCGAGGTATCATGGCTCTCTATAAGGAACCAACAGCTCAAGTATCCAACTCAGGTTTTACCTCACTGCCATTCAACCTCTCGAACGGTACCAGGCAAGGCTGCCCGCTCTCCCCCCTCCTCTTTATCCTAGCGCTGGAACCCCTAGCACAAAAAATTAGACACGACCCACTTGTCTCAGGAATGCTATGTTTGCTGACGACATTTTAGTTACCGTTAGTAACCCAGATACTTCTCTACCACGCCTTACACACCTCCTACGAGAGTATGGCAAAATATCATATTATAAACTAAACCAAAGCAAAACACAGGCCCTACCCATTCATATCCAAGCACCAACAGTTGACAAACTAAAGAGGATATATCAATTTGACTGGAGACAGAAATACGTCACCTATCTGGGTGTCAAACTTGCGTTACACCAGCACACCACCCTATCGCTCAACTATGGACCCTTATCACACACATGCACCTCTTTCTTCCAATCATGGAAACACATCCACCTATCTTGGTTGGGGCGTATTAATGTAATTAAAATGATCTTATTGCCAAAAATCCTCTATGTTTTTCGGATGCTACCAATCCAGGTACCACCACAAATGCTTAGAAATATTCAATCTACATTGTCCCGTTACATATGGGATAAGAAAAAACCACGTTTACCCATGTCCTTACTCCAACAAACATCGCCTGAAGGAGGATTAGGTGCGCCTAAAATATCCGCATACTATGAAGCTGCAATATTAGAATCGGCCATTCGTGTCCATGCTAACAGATACACGTTCCAATGGGCAGACATGGAACACGACAAGTCCACACCACACTCACTATTACATGTCATGTGGTCTCCTAAAGTACACCGTCCCCCAAAACTCTCACTATACCCAACCTCAGCCTTAATGTTAAAATATTGGGACAAACTATTCAACAGTATCGGAAAAGGGAAAATACTGTGCAGAGGCTCCTATTGAGGCATTGACCCTACTGACTCCTTGGTTGTCACTGAAGACCTGGGCCAAATATGGGGTTAAATATATCAAGGACATATGCACATCCTACTCTATCGAACCATTCCCCGACTTACAAAAACGTTTGCATCTACCGAACTCCTTGATATTTCAATATCTACAATTAAAAAGTGTGTTAACCTCCCAAGTCTCATGGCATCACTCAATGCCCCCCCAACGTGTAAACAGTACTATTGCCATAATGTCCAAGTGCCGAAACGCACCGTTAAAGCCTAAATCTCTTTCGATTTGTTACAAATCTATCCTAGATTACCATGCCCTCCACTCCTTTCACTTCACACGCCAATGGGAAAAAGAAGGCATCTCTAACCTAACGGAAGATGCTTGGCTCAAAGCCACCAACGCCCTGAAAGGTATTACCTCATGCTTCTCCCATGTAGAGGCGCACAAGAAAGTGATCTACAGATGGTACCTAACCCCCCACAAACTGAATCAAATATACCCTAACACAAACCCCATGTGCTGGAGATGCTCGAGCACCATAGGCAATATGATGCATATTTGGTGGGAATGTATAGATATTCGGCCGCTCTGGTCCAAGGTACAGATAATACTAAACCAAATCCTACAACACGAAACACTCATTACTCCAGAAATAGCACTCTTGCTCCTTTACCCGGCTCACTGGGATCGAGCAGACAAAAAATTAGCCTCCATCGTGCTATTAGCAGCACGCCACCTAATAGCACAGAGCTGGAAGAGCACTACATGTCCCTCTAGAAGGGAACTCATAGAAAGGGTAAAACTATTCTACAAGTATGAACTGCTCACTGCAGACTCATATACGAAAAGACAGCGGTTAGTACTAATATGGAAACCCTGGGTTACCCTCTTGGAGAAGGACAACCCCTAGGAGTCCGCTTATATAACACCCACAGCATACAACAGCGGTACCTCCACTAACCAGAACATTACTACTCGATAATGTTAGGTGAATGATATGCCAACATAGGTTATCACAAACTATTACAGGTTATTTGCTCCTAGATTGGTAAAACTCCCCACGTACGAAAAGAACTGTATGAGCGCCCACTTACAGCTGTTACATGTGGACCATCGAATTTTGTGGATAAGCGATTTTGTACAAACGATACAGAATACTGTGAATGACAATGTAACGTAAAGAGCACTATCGACACATTATATGTATATATATAAGCACTGTTAATACAATTTGCTGCCTTGGTATGTACCCTCCCATACCCCACCCCCTCCCTTTTTCTTTGTTCTGTATCCCACAACTCCTAAGTATTTGAAAAATAAAAAAAATAAAAAATGAGGAAAAAGGCAGATATGCTAGCGGTAGCTATCTCAAGTGTAGAGAGACAAGGAAGGGAAGTGAATAGAGGAGACGAGAATAGGCTGAGCAAGGGACCTTTAAGTAGGAATCAATGTGAGTATTGTAGAAAGGAGGGACATTGGAAGAGTGAGTGTCCACAGAGAGAGCAGTATGAAGGTGATAGACAAGGAGAGAGAAGGGTACGAGGAGGTTATAGTGGTAGTTATAGAGGAAGAGGTTTTAGAAGTTTTAGAGGGAATGGTGGGAATAGTAGAGGAAGTGTTCAAGGAGACAGATACTATCCACCCACACAGAGACCTAGAGAAAGAGAGGATAGAGATTTTGTGGGTCTGGCTGACACTATCATGGAAGACTATTGATACCGACCGGGCTCCATCCCCCTTGGTCAAGCGGAGCCTATGGTCGATGTAGCAATAGGGGGAAAGAGAAGTTCTTTCATGATCGACACAGGTGCTGAACATTCCGTGGTGACTAAGATTGTGGCTCCACCTTCGGGGAAGACTATAACTGTGATAGGAGCTACTGGGAGAAGCGCAGCTAGACCGGTTCTTAAGAGTCGCACTTGTATTCTGGGAGGCCATGTGGTGAAGCATCAGTTCCTATATATGCCAGAGTGTCCGATTCAACTTCTAGGACGAGACCTATTATCGAAGCTTTAAGCCCAGATAACCTTTTTACCTAATGGATCAACGTCTCTGAAGTTGGATTACCAGGCATAATGGCGATATCGGTGCTAAGGGAAGAAGAATGGTGCTTCTATTCTATGGTGACAAGTGTTAACCCTAAGAGTGATGAGTCCTTATTTGACATTCCAGGAGTATGGGCAGAGAATAATCCACCAGGACTTGCTCGTATTATACCACCTATACATATTGAACTAAAGCTTGGGGCCTATCCTGTGAGCCTACGTCAATATCACATACCCCAAAAGGCTAAGGAAAACATACAATCCTACTTGGATAAGTTCATAAGGTATGGCATCCTAAAATTCTGTACTTCCTCCTGGAACACTCCATTATTACCTGTTCAAAAACCAGGATCGGACGAATATCGTCCTGTACAGGATTTGAGAGCAGCTAATGATGCGGTAGTTAGTATACACCCAGTTGTACCCAACCCTTACAATCTGCTTGCTTTGATACCAGGTGGAGCAACCTACTTCACAGTGCTAGATCTTAAGGATGCTTTCTTTTGTCTTCGAATTGCTGCTGAGAGTCAACATATCTTTGCTTTCCAATGGGAAGATGCTGTTACAGGTTCAAAGCGTCAGATGACCTGGACCAGACTACCTCAAGGGTTCAAGAATTCACCTACCCTATTTGGATCTCCATCAAGCCAGGATTTGCAAGATTTCAAGTCTATCCCAGGAGAATGTGTATTACTTCAATATGTGGATGATCTTTTGATGGCAGCTGTTACTAAAGAGATGTGCGAACAAGCCACTTATGATTTGCTTCACATTTTATGGAGAGCAGGATACAAGGTATCGAGGAAGAAAGCGCAATTGTGCCAGCCAAGTGTTAAATATTTGGGATTCCATATATCCGAAGGCCAAAGAATGATGGGACCTGAAAGAAAAGAAGCAGTGTGTCGGATATCTATACCTAAGAATAGAAGACAAGTGCGAGAATTCTTAGGAGCAGCAGGATTCTGCAGGATATGGATTCCTAATTATGCAATATTGGCGAAACCTCTATACGAAGCTGTGAAAGGAACAGAACATGACCCCTTTTTGTGGACCTCTGAACAACAGAAGGCATTTGAAGATGTTAAGAAAGCACTAATGAGTGCACCAGCCCTAGGTCTACCAGATCATACACGTCCTTTCTATCTGTACGTACATGAGCAAAGAAGAATGGCTGTGGGAGTATTAACTCAATACTTGGGATCATGGCAAAGACCTGTAGCTTACATGTCCAAGCAGTTGGATGCAGTGGCCAGTGGTCTTCCACCTTGTCTGCGAGCAGAGGCTGCTGCTGCCCTACTGGTAGCAGAGGCTGACAAGCTCACCTTGGGTCAGGAACTTTATGTGAGAGTGCCTCATGCAGTACAGACCCTCTTGGATTATAAGGGAAATCATTGGTTTAGCAACAGTCGAATGACCAAATATCAGGCCATGTTATGTGAAAATCCAAGAGTACACCTCGAAACTGTCAACAATTTGAACCCAGCTACCATTTGCCTCAGACTACTGAAAGCCAACATGATTGTTTGGAGATAATGGATGAAGTGTTTTCAAGCAGGCCTGATCTTCATGATTTTCCCATCCAGAATCCAGATATACAGTATTATACTGACAGTAGTAGCTATGTGAAGGAAGGTGTACGTTATGCAGGATATGCGGTAACGACTACAGATAAGGTGATAGAAGCACGGCCACTGTCGAAAGGGACATCAACACAGAAGGTGGAACTGATTGCATTAACTAGGGCTTTGCAATTAGCTGAAGGGTTGAGAGTGAATATCTACACTGATTCAAAGTATGCTTTTCTAACCACCCATGCCCATGGAGCACTGTATAAAGAAAGGGGATTGCTGAATTCGGAAGGAAAAGAGATCAAGAATGCGGCTGAAATACTCCAACTGTTAGAGGCGGTATGGGAACTGAAGGAAGTCGGTATTATACACTGTAGGGCACATCTGAGAGGTGATAGTGATGTCATCAAAGGAAATCGCATGGCCGACAGCGCAGCAAAACATGTCGCTGAATCAGGGCAAGAGGAATATGTGGGATATGTCGCACCTCTGTCTCAATGGACTCCAATATATACAACCCAAGAGATGGAGTGGTTGAAGACTGAAGCTGGGAAATATCTGGAGAATAATTGGTATCAGTTAGAAGATGGAAGAATAGTTGTTCCGACATCTCTGGCTATAGAGATTGTTCAAAACTTCCATAATGGCAACAAATGAAACATTTCTATATACCAAGGTTATCTAGTTTGATTCAAGCCATAGTTCGGAGATGTGTTTTGTGTGCCCAAAATAATGCAAGACAAGGCCCTGTCAAACCCCCTGGAGTTCAATATATGGGAGGACTCCCAATGTCAGATCTGCAAATAGATTACATTGTGATGCCTAAATCTGGGGGATATTGTTATTTGTTGGTAGCTGTGTGTACCTACTCAGGCTGGGTAGAAGCTTGCCCAACTCGTACAGAAAAGGCAGGAGAAGTTGTACGTTTTCTGTTGCGAGAAGTTATACCCAGATATGGACTTCCGTGTTCTATCGGATCAGACAATGGTCCAGCCTTTATTCATCAGTGCTTGCAACAACTAACTCATGTGCTTGGTATCAAGTGGAAACTTCATACAGCCTATAGACCTCAGAGTTCTGGAAAGGTGGAAAGGATGAATGGAACAATAAAAACCCAATTTGTTAAAATGTGTCAGGAAACTCAGCTCAAGTAGAAGGTCCTTTTGCCAATAGCTCTGTTGCGGATACGTAGTACGCCTACCAGAAGAATGGGTTTGTCTCCCTTTGAAATTCTGTATGGGCGTCCACCTCCCATACTAAGTAATCTAAGGAGGGACTTAAATCAGTTAGGTGAAGGAATTACTCGGCAGCAGGTTGTAGAGTTGGGTAAAACTATGGAGGAGGTGCAGAAATGGGTGCAAGATAGGTTACCTGTGAACATATATCCACCTGTTCATTCCTATCAACCAGGAGATCAAGTTTGGATAAAAGAATGGAATATTGTTCCACTAAGTCCAAAATGGAGGGGTCCTTATGTTGTTCTTTTATCTACCCCAACAGCTGTAAAGGTGGCAGAGGTGACTCCGTGGATTCATCATTATAGGGTTAAACCAGCATCAGACTCTTGGCAAGCTATCCCAGATCCTGAGAATCCTTGCAAGATCCGGTTGAAGCGTGCAACTCAGTCGGAGTGATGAGGAGATATTGGGACATCTATATAGAGATCAGCAAGTAGGTGTTTTGACGGCCATAATAAAGCCTGACCACCTGCCTACGTTTCATAGCCAGAGTGTCTTGAAGGGATCTCTGTGAAGGAAAGTGAGGATCAGAAGAACAACATCCTTGCAGCCCTCACATTCGGGAAGCTGAGTTGCCATCGCACGGTCGAAGAAAAATGAGGAATTATGAAATGATGTGTTATATTGTGTGTTTAAGTATTTGTGTGATTTTTCAGGAAGGTAAGAGTACAGACATACCGAATTGCGATAGTTGCATTAAGACTACTAAAACAGGTAACAAAATATCCCAAACTCTCATCTGGCACTCACAGTATGAATGTAAGGGATCTGTATCTAAATGTAGATATTTGGATATTGATTATAGTGTGTGCAAGCTAATATCAGGAGAGTCTAAATGTTTCGATCCCCAATTCCAACCCTGTACAATTTGGTTGGTACCGGATTTTTCGCTCCATAAGACGCACTTTTTTTCCCCTCAAAAGTGAGGGGAAATGTCTGTGCGTCTTATGGAGCGAATATGAAGCTTTACTTACCTGTCTTGCAGCGTTGGCCGGCAGCACAGGGCGCACCGCGGTAGTGGAACTTGAATTTCATGTTCCGGTTTCCGGCGGGACTGAAAGGAAGTGTGCACAAGCTGAGTGCGCACTTCCTTTCAGTCCCGCCGGAAACCGGAACATGAAATTCAAGTTCCACTACCGCGGTGCGCCCTGTGCTGCCGGCCAACGCTACAAGACAGGTAAGTAATTATGGGACAAGGGGAGGGGGACAGTAAGGGGAGGGGGACAGTAAGGGGGGGGGGATGAAGTCTATGGGGGGGATGAAGTCTATGGGGAGGGGGGGATGAAGTCTATGGGGAGGGGGGATGAAGTCTATGGGGAGGGGGGGATGAAGTCTATGGGGAGGGGGGGATGAAGTCTATGGGGAGGGGGGATGAAGTCTATGGGGAGGGGGGGATGAAGTCTATGGGGAGGGGGGGATGAAGTCTATGGGGAGGGGGGGATGAAGTCTATGGGGTTGGGGGGGATGAAGACTATGGGGAGGGGGTGGATGAAGTCTATGGGGAGGGGGTGGATGAAGTCTATGGGGAGCGGGTGGATGAAGTCTATGGGGAGGGGGGATGAAGACTATGGGGAGGGGGTGGATGAAGACTATGGGGAGGGGGTGGATGAAGACTATGGGGAGGGGGTGGATGAAGTCTATGGGGAGGGGGTGGATGAAGTCTATGGGGAGGGGGTGGATGAAGACTATGGGGAGGGGGTGGATGAAGACTATGGGGAGGGGGTGGATGAAGTCTATGGGGAGGGGGTGGATGAAGTCTATGGGGAGGGGGTGGGTGAAGTCTATGGGGAGGGGGTGGGTGAAGTCTATGGGGAGGGGGTGGGTGAAGACTATGGGAGAGAGGAGAAGACTATGGGAGGGGGGGACACTATGGGACATGGGAGAAAAAAATATTCTGTACAAACTGTCCCATAGTAAGAAACACTATGGGACAGTTTGTTCAGAATATTTTTTTTCTGGGTTTCTTCCTCTAAAAACTAGGTGCGTCTTATGGTGAGGTACGTCTTATGGAGCGAAAAATACGGTAATTAGAAATAGTAATTCCCAGGGAACTTTGATAAATAGGACTGTGATAAATACCATACATTCTACGGGTGTTCTGCTATTTGATGCATGTAAGGCGATTTCTGGTAGTAGAAAACCTTGGAATGTATGTGGTAATCTTAAATGGGAACGAACTTATGGGTTTAATGATAAATATTTGTGTCCCAGTAAAAGATCTACTGATCCTGATTGCCCAAATAGAGATTATAATTTTTGTCCCTATTGGTCTTGTGTAGGGTGGGCAACATGGGGAAAAACAGTGGATCAAGATATGATTATCCAAAGGTTGCCTACCACACCATATTGTAAATCTATGGAATGTAATCCGATCCATATGACCATCTCTAATCCCCAGCATTTTATTGACAAATTTGGAAATATTTTTGGGTTCCAAATATATGGCACAGGAGTTGTTGTGGTTTAAATTCAGCAGACAGCAATGTTTTCTCTCAGGTATGAAGACAAGGAATGGACATAGCAGAAATACGAGCTCGGAGGGCAGTACTCCGTCACACAAGTGTATGACAAAATACTGCTCCTAAATTTAATGGGGAAAACACAGATCTTATAACAAAATTCTGTACACATCAAAAAGGGGTTGTCTTTACATAATACAGTCATGTCCTGTCAATTGCATATTAAAAGAACTTAACCCCTTAAGGACACATGACATGTGTGACATGTCATGATTCACTTTTATTCCAGAAGTTTGGTCCTTAAGGGGTTAAAGCACATTTGGCATTAGCTGGTCAAATGGTGTTACTTGATTACACAAACACTTCCCAATAGTCATAAAGACAAGGTGTTAACAGGATATTCAGTGCAGGGGGGGGGGGGGGGGACAAGAAGAAGATACAAATCAAGATCAAAGGCCAGCTGTTATAATAGAGCATCCTGACATTACTTAATCAATTGTGTCATTAATCCATTTCAGGAGTAGATCCAGGAACAATAATATATGTAGGTCTTGAAACTGAGACAGTGGCAACTCAAACTCATCAGGTTTTTCATTCCTTTTACGAGGAGATGAGTGTTGAGGATAAAATTCCCCATAATGTTAAGAACCTATTTATTGATTTGGCTGAAAGTATTGCGGGAAGTCTTAATGTAACTAATTGCTATGAGTGTGGAGGTACTAATATGGGAGACAAGTGGCCATGGGAGGCAAAGGAAATATGGTACCCTGGCTCTGAGACATATGAACAACAGATACCTTTGCAGTCTGATCATCAAGTAAGTACTAGAAGTAAATTGGAATGGCGGTTAAAAACCTCCATTATAGGTCATGTTTGTATAGCCAGGAAAGGGACAATGTATAACACGTCTGTAGGTGAGCTAACTTGTTTGGGACAAAAAGCTTTTAATGCTAATTCTAAAAATACTACTTGGTGGTCAGCTTCAAATGTCTCGGAGCCTGCTAATCCGTTTGCCAATTACACTCATTTAAAGGAGGTATGGTTTGACTTATCTGCTACATCTAGTTGGAAATCCCCAGCAAATTTATATTGGATCTGTGGTAAGAAAGCATATTCGGAGTTGCCACAAGATTGGGAAGGGGCATGTGTATTAGGTATGCTCAAACCATCCTTCCTCTTGTTGCCAATTGAGACAGGAGAGATCTTGGGAGTTAAGGTTTACGATGTAAATCATAAAAGGAAGAGAGCATCCTTGAACATAGGTAATTGGGAAGATGATGAGTGGCCTCCTCAACGTATTATTAATTATTATGGACCTGCTACTTGGGCAGAAGATGGCACTTATGGATATAGAACTCCGATATATATGCTCAACTGTATTATTAGACTACAGGCGGTGGTTGAGATTATTTCTAATGAGACAGCTCAAGCGCTTAATCTTCTAGCTAAGCAAAATACCAGGATGAGATCAGCCATCTATCAAAATAGATTAGCTTTAGATTACCTATTAGCAGTGGAAGGAGGTGTATGCAGTAAGTTTAACCTTAGCAACTGTTGTTTGCACATAGATGATGAAGGTCGGGCAGTGGCTGAACTTACTAGTCACGTGTGGCGAAACCAACCTCGCCACTATGAGCTGGAGAAGCCTGGTTGCTCGCCTGCTTCCTTTGGACTATGGACGAGACTTTAAAAAGCTTATTTTCCCTGCAGAAAGGCTTATTCGTGCCTTTTCTGCCAGGGTGTTCGGTAGATTTTATCTACCGAACAAACTAACGAATGCGGGACCACCTGGGAGCTGGAGTGTGCCGTCAATTGACAGCCCAGAAGCTGCGGTTAACCGCAGCTTAATTGATGAACGCTGGGTGGCCTTTGTTCGTTTGCCGAACATGTGGCAGCGGCCATTTTAACTCCCGAACGGCCAGTGGTGTTCAGCGCTCAAACTATGGAACTGTAAACGGACACTTATTTGCACGAACACCGCTGAGCCGTCAGTCGCCTGGTTCCTATTCGTACAAGTTTAACCGAACACCGGCATTCGGTATTTTGTATATGAGAATATGTGTTAACCCAGATAGCCATGCCATGCGATTAAACTGTATTTGTGTGGTCTGAGTGCCATTCACCTAATAATGTGCACTCAGACCTAAGCTATCTGGGGATGTGTGACATGTCTGTGTTTTATGTATAAAAGGTAACTTTGTGTATTTTAAGGTGTTTCACTGTATTTTGTGTCCCATGTGTGTAATGGAGTTTTGCCTCTGTCCTGGGAGATAATTGAATTACTTCTCTAATTATCTCCAGGATAGAGGGAGGAGATCAAGATGCATTGTGGGAATGTTTTACTGCTGTGTGTCTGTAATTGGTTTATGTCTGTCCTTTGTTACAGTCTTCCATTTGGTCCCCTAGGGGAGTGTCCACAAGGTGGGAGACCTGTATAAATACTGGGCAGGTAGCCCTGAGTAAATGAGTTCCTGCTTGACCCTGAAGCTGAAGTGTTGTCTCGTTCTTGGGGGGGAACTTGACTGTATGCCGACTGCCAGGAGTGTAAGCTGTTCGTATTGCTTTTCATGTTCGGCTGCTTCCAGGGTTCGTGTGCCTGCTGTTAGAGAGTTGGTGAATACGTGCAGTTTGGAGTTCGGGGAATTGGTGCTTGCAGTAGCTGCTGGTCTATGGAAAAGGGGATTATCGCCTAACCGGTTTTTATCCCCTTCTGAGCGAAACGGTCCGTTACAACATGGTTAAACTTGCGCATGTACCGACCCAGGTCTGGAATGGGTATAATCCTAATAGTTGGTTTGGAAGCTGGTATGAGCAGCTTGGAGGAATTAAGGCACTAGTAGGAGGAGTAGTGTTTATCATATTCTTATGTCTTTTCCTGCCCTGTTTAATTCCATTAGTGGTGAGGTCCTTACGTAGTATTATAGAGAGTACTATAGAAAGAAAGACAGCAGCTCATGTAATGGCTGTCTATAGATATGATTCCCTAGCTCAAAGAGAACATATTCAGGATGAGGAATGTTGAAGGAGTTTTTGCTAAGATGCTTACGAGGTCTACTCTGTTTCAATGGCTACTTGAGAGGTATTGGTAACCTGTGATTGGTGATGCATCTGGAATGATTTGTATCAGAGGCATCAAAGTGGGGGATGTGATGGGATTCCAGCATGGTTACAAATTTTAGTAGCCTGAAATCTCCACAGGGCATAGGCTAATTAGTATCTGGTTACAAACAGTTCGATGAGTCATCAGTATATTGAGCATGTACAGGAATGCTGGAACTGAAATTGCACTGATTTCCTTTGTGTTGGATGAGCCATGTGGTCTAACCAGATGTACAAGTCTATATTCTGCTCATGATTGGTTAAGGGTATATGTGGGTGTAGCTATTTTTCAAGCAGGCCTGATCTTCATGATTTTCCCATCCAGAATCCAGATATACAGTATTATACTGATGGTAGTAGCTATGTGAAGGAAGGTGTACGTTATGCAGGATATGCGGTAACGACTACAGATAAGGTGATAGAAGCAGGCGCTATATTGCTATATAAGGAATGTACACCATGTGTTGGCCTCTCAGATAATTTTGGAACAGGAGTTCATCTGAGACCCGATCGGTATGTAAATAAAGGCCTCTTATTTCCTGAAATCATGCATCCATTTCTCTGTGTTTGGTTTCTGCTAGTTTACTCGGTAACAGAGCGACATGTTTATTATCAGCGTATAGATACTCAGTATTATTATACAGCGCGACATGTTTATTATCAGCGTATAGATACTCAGTATTATTATACAGAGCGACATGTTTATTATCAGTGTATAGATACTCAGTATTATACAGAGCGACATGTTTATTATCAGTGTATAGATACTCAGTATTATTATACAGAGCGACATGTTTATTATCAGGGTATAGATACACTGTATCATTATACAGAGTGACATGTTTACTATCAGTGTATAGATACTCAGCATTATTATACAGAGTGACATGTTTATTATCAGGGTATAGATACTCAGTATTATTATACAGAGTGACATGTTTATTATCAGCGTATAGATACTCAGTATTATTATACAGAGCGACATGTTTATTATCAGGGTATAGATACACTGTATCATTATACAGAGTGACATGTTTACTATCAGTGTATAGATACTCAGCATTATTATACAGAGTGACATGTTTATTATCAGGGTATAGATACTCAGTATTATTATACAGAGTGACATGTTTATTATCAGCGTATAGATACTCAGTATTATTATACAGAGCAAAATGTTTATTATCAGGGTATAGATACACTGTATCATTATACAGAGTGACATGTTTACTATCAGTGTATAGATACTCAGCATTATTATACAGAGTGACATGTTTATTATCAGGGTATAGATACTCAGTATTATTATACAGAGTGACATGTTTATTATCAGCGTATAGATACTCAGTATTATTATACAGAGTGACATGTTTACTATCAGCATATAGATACTCAGTATTATTATACAGAGTGACATGTTTACTATCAGTGTATAGATACTCAGCATTATTATACAGAGCGACATGTTTATTATCAGTGTAAAGATGCTCAGTATTATTATATAGAGTGACATGTTTATTATCAGCGTATAGATACTCAGCATTATTATACAGAGCGACATGTTTATTATCAGTGTAAAGATACTCAGTATTATTATATAGAGTGACATGTTTATTATCAGCGTATAGATACTCAGTATTAATATACAGAGCGACATGTCTATTATCAGCGTATAGATACTCAGTATCATTATACAGAGCGACATGTTTATTATCAGCGTATAGATACTCAGTATTAATATACAGAGCGACATGTTTATTACCAGCGTATAGATACTCGGTATTATTATACAGAGCAAAATGTTTATTATCAGCGTATAGATACTCAGTATTATTATACAGAGCGACATGTTTATTATCAGTGCAAAGATACTCAGTATTATTATATAGAGTGACATGTTTATTGTCAGCGTATAGATACTCGGTATTATTATACAGAGCAAAATGTTTATTATCAGCGTATAGATACTCAGTATTATTAGACAGAGCAACATGTTTATTATCAGTGTATAGATACTCAGTATTATTATACAGAGCGACATGTTTATTATCCGTGTATAGATACTCAGTATTATTATACAGAGCCACATGTTTCTTATCAGCGTATAGATACTCAGAATTATTATATAGAGTGACATGTTTATTGTCAGCGTATAGATACTCGGTATTATAATACAGAGCAAAATGTTTATTATCAGCGTATAGATACTCAGTATTATTATACAGAGCTACATGTTTATTATCAGTGTATAGATACTCAGTATTATTATACAGAGCGACATGTTTATTATCAGCGTATAGATACTCAGTATTATTATACAGAGCAACATGTTTATTATCAGTGTATAGATACTCAGTATTATTATACAGAGCGACATGTTTATTATCCGTGTAT
Source organism: Pelobates fuscus (assembly GCF_036172605.1). Taxonomy (NCBI): domain Eukaryota; kingdom Metazoa; phylum Chordata; class Amphibia; order Anura; family Pelobatidae; genus Pelobates; species Pelobates fuscus. The sequence goes on from NC_086323.1 coordinate 201,531,419, forward strand.
ACATAGTCAGTATTATTATACAGAGTGACATGTTTATTATCAGCGTATAGATACTCAGTATTATTATACAGAGTGACATGTTTATTATCCGTGTATAGATACTCAGTATTATTATACAGAGCCACATGTTTCTTATCAGCGTATAGATACTCAGAATTATTATATAGAGTGACATGTTTATTGTCAGCGTATAGATACTCGGTATTATTATACAGAGCAAAATGTTTATTATCAGCGTATAGATACTCAGTATTATTATACAGAGTGACATGTTTATTATCAGCGTATAGATACTCAGTATTATTATACAGAGTGACATGTTTATTATCAGCGTATAGATACTCAGTATTAAATAGAGCGGCATGTTTATTATCAGCGTATAGATACTCAGTATTATTATTATTCAGAGCGACATGTTTATTATCAGTGTATAGATACTCAGTATTATTATACAGAGCTACATGTTTATTATCAGTGTATAGATACTCAGTATTATTATACAGAGCGACATGTTTATTATCAGCGTATAGATACTCAGTATTATTATACAGAGCAACATGTTTATTATCAGTGTATAGATACTCAGTATTATTATACAGAGCGACATGTTTATTATCCGTGTATACATACTCAGTATTATTATACAGAGCGACATGTTTATTATCAGTGTATAGATACTCAGTATTATTATACAGAGCGACATGTTTATTATCAGGGTATAGATACTCGGTATCATTATACAGAGTGACATGTTTACTATCAGTGTATAGATACTCAGTATTATTATACAGAGCGACATGTTTATTATCAGCGTATAGATACTCAGTGTTATTATACAGAGCGACATGTTTATTATCAGTGCAAAGATACTCAGTATTATTATATAGAGTGACATGTTTATTGTCAGCGTATAGATACTCGGTATTATTATACAGAGCAAAATGTTTATTATCAGCGTATAGATACTCGGTATTATTATACAGAGCAAAATGTTTATTATCAGCGTATAGATACTCAGTATTATTATACAGAGCAACATGTTTATTATCAGTGTATAGATACTCAGTATTATTATATAGAGCGACATGTTTATTATCCGTGTATAGATACTCAGTATTATTATACAGAGCCACATGTTTCTTATCAGCGTATAGATACTCAGTATTATTATATAGAGTGACATGTTTATTGTCAGCGTATAGATACTCGGTATTATTATACAGAGCAAAATGTTTATTATCAGCGTATAGATACTCAGTATTATTATACAGAGCAACATGTTTATTATCAGAGAATAGATACTCAGTATTATTATACAGAGTGACATGTTTATTATCAGCGTATAGATACTCAGTATTAAATAGAGCGACATGTTTATTATCAGTGTATAGATACTCAGTATTATTATACAGAGCTACATGTTTATTATCAGTGCATAGATAATCAGTATTATTATACAGAGCGACATGTTTATTATCAGCGTATAGATACTCAGGATTATTACGCAGAGCGACATGTTTATTATCAGTGTATAGATACTCAGTATTATTATACAGAGCGACATGTTTATTATCAGCGTATAGATACTCCGTATTATACAGAGCAAAATGTTTATTATCAGCGTATAGATACTCAGCATTATTATACAGAGCAACATGTTTATTATCAGTGTATAGATACTCAGTATCATTATACAGAGCAACATCTTTATTATCAGTGTATAGATACTCAGTATTATTATACAGAGCGACATGTTTATTATCAGGGTATAGATACTCGGTATCATTATACAGAGTGACATGTTTACTATCAGTGTATAGATACTCAGTATTATTATACAGAGCGACATGTTTATTATCCGTGTATAGATACTCAGTATTATTATACAGAGCTACATGTTTATTATCAGTGTATAGATACTAAGTATTATTATACAGAGCGACATGTTTATTATCAGCGTATAGATACTCAGTATTATTATACAGAGCAACATGTTTATTATCAGTGTATAGATACTCAGTATTATTATACAGAGCGACATGTTTATTATCCGTGTATACATACTCAGTATTATTATACAGAGCGACATGTTTATTATCAGTGTATAGATACTCAGTATTATTATACAGAGCGACATGTTTATTATCAGGGTATAGATACTCGTTATCATTATACAGAGTGACATGTTTACTATCAGTGTATAGATACTCAGTATTATTATACAGAGCGACATGTTTATTATCAGCGTATAGATACTCAGTGTTATTATACAGAGCGACATGTTTATTATCAGTGCAAAGATACTCAGTATTATTATATAGAGTGACATGTTTATTGTCAGCGTATAGATACTCGGTATTATTATACAGAGCAAAATGTTTATTATCAGCGTATAGATACTCGGTATTATTATACAGAGCAAAATGTTTATTATCAGCGTATAGATACTCAGTATTATTATACAGAGCAACATGTTTATTATCAGTGTATAGATACTCAGTATTATTATATAGAGCGACATGTTTATTATCCGTGTATAGATACTCAGTATTATTATACAGAGCCACATGTTTCTTATCAGCGTATAGATACTCAGTATTATTATATAGAGTGACATGTTTATTGTCAGCGTATAGATACTCGGTATTATTATACAGAGCAAAATGTTTATTATCAGCGTATAGATACTCAGTATTATTATACAGAGCAACATGTTTATTATCAGAGAATAGATACTCAGTATTATTATACAGAGTTACATGTTTATTATCAGCGTATAGATACTCAGTATTAAATAGAGCGACATGTTTATTATCAGTGTATAGATACTCAGTATTATTATACAGAGCTACATGTTTATTATCAGTGCATAGATAATCAGTATTATTATACAGAGCGACATGTTTATTATCAGCGTATAGATACTCAGGATTATTACGCAGAGCGACATGTTTATTATCAGTGTATAGATACTCAGTATTATTATACAGAGCGACATGTTTATTATCAGCGTATAGATACTCCGTATTATACAGAGCAAAATGTTTATTATCAGCGTATAGATACTCAGCATTATTATACAGAGCAACATGTTTATTATCAGCGTATAGATACTCAGTATCATTATACAGAGCAACATCTTTATTATCAGTGTATAGATACTCAGTATTATTATACAGGGTGACATGTTTATTATCAGCGTATAGATACTCAGTATTAAACAGAGCGACATGTTTATTATCAGCGTATAGATACTCGGTATTATTATACAGAGCAAAATGTTTATTATCAGCGTATAGATACTCAGTATTATTATACAGAGCAACATGTTTATAATCAGCGTATAGATACTCAGTATCATTATACAGAGCAACATCTTTATTATCAGTGTATAGATACTCAGTATTATTATACAGGGTGACATGTTTATTATCAGCGTATAGATACTCAGTATTAAACAGAGCGACATGTTTATTATCAGCGTATAGATACTCGGTATTATTATACAGAGCAAAATGTTTATTATCAGCGTATAGATACTCAGTATTATTATACAGAGCAACATGTTTATTATCAGCGTATAGATACTCAGTATCATTATACAGAGCAACATGTTTATTATCAGTGTATAGATACTCAGTATTATTATACAGAGCGACATGTTTATTATCAGCGTATAGATACTCAGTATTATTATACAGAGCGACATGTTTATTATCCGTGTAGAGATGCTCAGTATTATTATACAGGGTGACATGTTTATTATCAGCGTATAGATACTCAGTATTAAACAGAGCGACACGTTTATTATCAGCGTATAGATACTCAGTATTATTATTATTCAGAGCGACATGTTTATTATCAGTGTATAGATACTCAGTATTATTATACAGAGCTACATGTTTATTATCAGTGTATAGATACTCAGTATTATTATACAGAGTGACATGTTTATTATCAGCGTATAGATATTCAGTATTATTATGCAGAGCGACATGTTTATTATCCGTGTATAGATACTCAGTATTATTATACAGGGTGACATGTTTATTATCAGCGTATAGATACTCAGTATTAAACAGAGCGACATGTTTATTATCAGCGTATAGATACTCGGTATTATTATACAGAGCAAAATGTTTATTATCAGCGTATAGATACTCAGTATTATTATACAGAGCAACATGTTTATTATCAGCGTATAGATACTCAGTATCATTATACAGAGCAACATGTTTATTATCAGTGTATAGATACTCAGTATTATTATACAGAGCGACATGTTTATTATCCGTGTATAGATACTCAGTATTATTATACAGGGTGACATGTTTATTATCAGCGTATAGATACTCAGTATTAAACAGAGCGACATGTTTATTATCAGCGTATAGATACTCGGTATTATTATACAGAGCAAAATGTTTATTATCAGCGTATAGATACTCAGTATTATTATACAGAGCAACATGTTTATTATCAGCGTATAGATACTCAGTATCATTATACAGAGCAACATGTTTATTATCAGTGTATAGATACTCAGTATTATTATACAGAGCGACATGTTTATTATCAGCGTATAGATACTCAGTATTAATTTACAGAGCGACATGTTTATTATCCGTGTAGAGATGCTCAGTATTATTATACAGGGTGACATGTTTATTATCAGCGTATAGATACTCAGTATTAAACAGAGCGACACGTTTATTATCAGCGTATAGATACTCAGTATTATTATTATTCAGAGCGACATGTTTATTATCAGTGTATAGATACTCAGTATTATTATACAGAGCTACATGTTTATTATCAGTGTATAGATACTCAGTATTATTATACAGAGTGACATGTTTATTATCAGCGTATAGATACTCAGTATTATTATGCAGAGCGACATGTTTATTATCAGTGTATAGATACTCAGTATTATTATACAGAGCGACATGTTTATTATCAGCGTATAGATACTCAGTATTATTATACAGAGCGACATGTTTATTATCCGTGTATACATACTCAGTATTATTATACAGAGCGACATGTTTATTATCAGTGTATAGATACTCAGTATTATTATACAGAGCGACATGTTTATTATCAGGGTATAGATACTCGGTATCATTATACAGAGTGACATGTTTACTATCAGTGTATAGATACTCAGTATTATTATACAGAGCGACATGTTTATTATCAGCGTATAGATACTCAGTGTTATTATACAGAGCGACATGTTTATTATCAGTGCAAAGATACTCAGTATTATTATATAGAGTGACATGTTTATTGTCAGCGTATAGATACTCGGTATTATTATACAGAGCAAAATGTTTATTATCAGCGTATAGATACTCGGTATTATTATACAGAGCAAAATGTTTATTATCAGCGTATAGATACTCAGTATTATTATACAGAGCAACATGTTTATTATCAGTGTATAGATACTGAGTATTATTATATAGAGCGACATGTTTATTATCCGTGTATAGATACTCAGTATTATTATACAGAGCCACATGTTTCTTATCAGCGTATAGATACTCAGTATTAAATAGAGCGGCATGTTTATTATCAGCGTATAGATACTCAGTATTATTATTATTCAGAGCGACATGTTTATTATCAGTGTATAGATACTCAGTATTATTATACAGAGCTACATGTTTATTATCAGTGCATAGATACTCATTATTATTATACAGAGCGACATGTTTATTATCAGCGTATAGATACTCAGGATTATTACGCAGAGCGACATGTTTATTATCAGTGTATAGATACTCAGTATTATTATACAGAGCGACATGTTTATTATCAGCGTATAGATACTCCGTATTATACAGAGCGACATGTTTATTATCCGTGTAGAGATACTCAGTATTATTATACAGGGTGACATGTTTATTATCAGCGTATAGATACTCAGTATTAAACAGAGCGACACGTTTATTATCAGCGTATAGATACTCAGTATTATTATTATTCAGAGCGACATGTTTATTATCAGTGTATAGATACTCAGTATTATTATACAGAGCTACATGTTTATTATCAGTGTATAGATACTCAGTATTATTATACAGAGTGACATGTTTATTATCAGCGTATAGATACTCAGTATTATTATGCAGAGCGACATGTTTATTATCAGTGTATAGATACTCAGTATTATTATACAGAGCGACATGTTTATTATCAGCGTATAGATACTCAGTATTATTATACAGAGCAACATGTTTATTATCAGTGTATAGATACTCAGAATTATTATACAGAGCGACATGTTTATTATCAGTGTATAGATACTCAGTATTATTGATACCGGAGAAACTGACGGAAGCCAAGCACAGAGAGATGGACACAGGTTTCTTCAGGAAGGAAGAGATTCTTTATTGGATCACCGATCGGGACTCAGAGGGACTAGCGTCACCAAAATACCACAAGTTCTGAGCCCCGGACAATAGTGCAGGCTCCTTATATAGGCATATAACTCCTCCCATATTAAGCTCCACCCGCACATTCTCTTAACCAATCAACACAAATAAGAATTAACTTCCTGTTTGACCGCATGGCTTGTCCAGCACAATGGAGGAGGGGAATACTATATCCTGTATTCTTGCACATGCTCCGTACACTACTGATCGTATCTTGCCTCGTGCAACCAACTGATCGATACGTCAGCATATGCACGTACACATGCCACGTGGTAATCTCGGCCTACTAAATTTATTTTTACCGAGATTCCACCACATTCCCCCCTTTGATGCCTCTTGATATTTTACAATTACTTGAGGCATCACTTAACCTTAGTTTTGCTTACACCGCAAGTTACCTTGAACCAGACCAGACTTATCTTATGATGTGAATCTTCAACATTCATCTTCCTGCATTGGTTCTCCCTGTTCTAGAGCCCTATACTTATATATCGCCATTATCTGTGCAGCAGCCTTCCTCTCTGCTATATTTGCTATCAGGCTTTGCACAGACCTAACTACTAAGGGTATAAGACACGGTAGGAGTAGACACAACAGGAAAATCAGTAGGACTCCACCTACCACTGCCTTAAGCCCTCCAAACCACTCATACCAGCTACCAAACCAACTACTTGGATTATACCCTTTCCATACCTGAGTAGGTACATGCGCTAGTTTAACCATATGGCTAGTAAGCTCCGCTATTGCTTGCCCTTCGTCATCTATTTGAAGACAGCAATTGCTTAGGTTAAACTTCCCACATACACCTCCCTCTACTGCCAAAAGGTAATCCAAGGCTAATCTATTCTGGTATACTGCTGTCCTCATCCTGGTATTATGTTTCACTAGGAGATTGAGCGCTTGTGATGTTTCATTAGTGATAATCTCAACCACCGCCTGTAACCTTATAATGCGGTTGAGCATATAAATAGGGGTTCTATAACCAAAGGTACCATCTTCTGCCCACGTGGCTGGCCCATAATAATCTATAATACGCTGGGGAGGCCATTCATTATCTTCCCAGGTGCCTATCTCTAAGGGTCCCCTTTTCTTCCTATGATTCACATCATACACTTTAACACCTAAAGTCTCACCTGTTTCAATCGGTAACAAGAAGAAGGATGGTTTGAGCATACCCAACACACATGCCCCTTCCCAGTCCTGTGGCAGCTCCGAATAGGCTTTCTTACCACAGATCCAGTACAAATTTGCTGGGGCTCTCCAGGTAGATGTGATAGATAGATCAAACCACACATCCTTTAAACTGGCATATCTAGCAAACGGGTTAGATGGTTCTGAGACATTTGAAGCCGACCACCAAGTTGTATTTTTAGTATCATCATCATAAGCTTTTTGCCCTAGACAAGTTAATTCTCCTACAGAAGTATTATACATTATTCCTTTCCTTGCTATGCAAACATAACCTATGATGGAGGTCTTTAATCTCCACTCAGATTTACCTCTAACACTCAAATGATAATCGGCTTGTGTAGATATTAGTTGGTCAACTGCCTCAGAACCGGACATTACCTCCTTTGCTTCCCAAGGCCATTGGTCTCCCATGTTAGTACCTCCACACACATAGCAGTTGGTAACATTAAGACTACCGGCAATACTCTCGGCTAAATCTATGAACAGGTTTTTAGCGTTATGGGGGATCTTATTATCTATACTCATCTCTTCATAAAAGGAATGGTATACTTGATGAGTCTGGGAGGATACCGTATCAGTCTCTATTCCTATAAATAATAATGTCCCAGGATCTAAACCCGTCCCGTATATCTGAAACCCAAATAAATTTCCATACTTATCTAGGAACTTGTCGGGGTTATTTATAAGTATATGGACTGGGTTGCATTCCATAGACTTACAATATGGGCTAGTCGGCAACTTAGTCACTATCATGTCTTTGTCTACTGTCTGTCCCCAAGTCGCCCACCCCACACAAGACCAATATGGGCAAAAGTTATAGTCTTTATTTGGGCATCTAGGACTCACATATTTATTTTTACTACTGGGACAAATATATTTATCGTTAGATCCATACGTCCTCTCCCATCTAAGATCCCCACATACATTCCACGGCTTTCTACCACTTGATATCGCCTTACATGCATCAAATAGCAGAACACCCGAAGAATATACGGATTCTAACACCGTCTTATTAATTAGGGTCCCCTGAGGATCTCCATTCCTGAGAGTCAACCAAATTGTACGAGGTTGATACTCTGGACTGAAGCACTTAGGTTCTCCTACTCCTAAATGGCACACACTATAGTGTATATTTAGGTATCTACATCTTGATACCTCTCCTTTACACTCGTATTGTGAATGCCAAATTAGGGTTTGGGAAATATGGTTACCTGTTCTCGTAGTCTTAATGCATACCTCACAGCTAGGAGTGTCGGTACCTCTACCTTCCTGAATATAAAAACACATATAAATAAACACAATCAAAAGCACATCTTTCGCCGTCATCCTCAGTCTTCGTCCGTGCGAAGGCGCCTCAGCTTCCAGGATGTGAGGGCTGCAGGGAATGGAGTTCTGCTCGTCTTCACAGGTGTCCCTTCGGGACTTTCCTGGCTTATAAACTATGTGATGGTAAGCGGACAGGCTTTATTATGGCCTTCTCACTCACGTACCAAATCCCAAAAATAATAAAATTTGTAATCCACAATAATTCCTCGTTACTCCGACTGAGTAGTGCGTTTCAACCGGATCTTGCAGGGATTCTCTGGATCTGCTGTAACTTGCCAAGAATCGACTGCTGCTGGTTTAACCCTGGAGTGATGTATCCACGGAGTCACTTCGGCCACTTTAATCGCTGTAGGGGTAGACAAAAGAACAACATAAGGACCTCTCCACTTGGGCCCTAACGGTACATTATTCCACTCTTTAATCCACACTTGATCTCCTGGATGATAACTATGAACAGGGGGATAAATATTCACAGGTAATCTATCTTGTACCCATTTCTGTACCTCCTCCATAGTCTTACCCAACTCTACAACCTGCTGCCGGGTAATTCCTTCTCCCAACTGACTCAAATCCCCCCTTAAGTTACCAAGTACGGGAGGTGGTCGCCCATACATAATTTCAAAAGGAGAGAGGCCCATCCTTCTGGTAGGGGTACTGCGGATTCGCAATAGAGCTATGGGTAAGAGAACGTTCCACTTAAGTTGGGTTTCCTGACACATTTTAGCCAACTGGTTCTTAATAGTTCTATTCATTCTCTCTACCTTACCAGAACTCTGGGGTCTATATGCGGTATGAAGCCTCCACTTTATACCAAGCATATGAGTCAGTTGTTGTAGGCACTGATGAACAAAAGCTGGACCATTGTCCGATCCTATAGAACAGGGTAGTCCATATCGGGGTATTATTTCTCGTAGCAGGAATCGCACAACTTCTCCTGCTTTCTCTGTACGAGTAGGACATGCTTCTACCCAGCCTGAATAGGTGCACACAATTACCAACAGGTAACGATGTCCACCCGATTTAGGCATCACTGTAAAGTCTATTTGTAGATCGGACATGGGGAGTCCCCCCATAAACTGGACTCCTGGTGGCTTTACTGGTCCTTGTCTTGCATTATTTTTAGCACACGTTACACATCTACGTACAATGGCCTGAGTCAAGTTGGACAATCTTGGTATGTAGAAATGTTTTCTAAGAGATTCTTCAGTACTGTCTCTCCCAGAATGTGTCCCGTTATGATAGTTCTGGACAATTTCTACTGCTAGTGATGCTGGTATAACTATTCTTCCATCTTCTAGCTGATACCACTTGTTCTCCAAATACTTTCCCGGTTCAGTCTTTAACCACTCCTCTTCTTGAGTTGTATAAACTGGAGTCCATTGAGACAGTGGGGTTGGTATTAGAGCAGCTATATGCCCCACATACTCCTGTCTTCCTGATTCAGCAGCACGCTTAGCTGCACTATCTGCCATCCGATTTCCTTTGGTTACATCACCATCTCCTCTCAGATGCGCTCGACAATGTATAATACCGACTTCTTTCGGCTCCCACACTGCTTCTAATAGTTGTAGAATTTCAGCTGCGTACTTGATTTCTTTGCCTTCTGAATTCAGTAGTCCTCTTTCTTTATACAGAGCTCCGTGGGCATGAGTGGTTAAAAACGCATACTTAGAGTCCGTATAGATGTTTACTCTTAAACCTTCAGCCAATTGTAACGCTCGTGTCAGTGCTATCAATTCTGCCTTTTGTGCTGATGTTCCTTTCGCCAGTGGCCGAGCTTCTATCACCTTGTCTATTGTTGTTACTGCATATCCTGCATAGCGGATCCCTTCTTTCACATAACTACTGCCGTCGGTGTAATATTGAACATCGGGGTTCTGGATGGGAAAATCACGAAGATCTGGTCTACTTGAAAATACTTCATCCATTACTTCCAAACAATCATGTTGACTTTCAGTAGGTTGTGGCAAAAGGGTAGCTGGATTTAAGGTGTTTACAGTCTCTAAATGCACTCTTGGGTTTTCACACAACATTGCTTGATACTTGGTCATACGGCTATTACTAAACCAATGATTTCCTTTGTAATCCAACAACGTCTGTACTGCATGTGGGACTCGTACATAAAGTTCTTGACCCAGAGTGAGTTTATCGGCTTCAGCTACTAGCAGGGCGGCTGCAGCTACGGCTCTTAGACAAGGTGGAAGTCCGCTGGCCACTGCATCCAGTTGCTTAGACATGTAGGCAACAGGTCTTTGCCATGATCCCAAGTACTGTGTCAATACTCCCACAGCCATTCTTCTTTGCTCATGTACATACAGGTAGAATGGTCGTGTGTGATCAGGTAGACCTAATGCTGGGGCACTCATCAAAGCCTTCTTCACATCTTCAAATGCCGTTTGCTGTTCTTGGGTCCATAAGAAGGGGTCGTGCTCTGTACCTTTGATGGCTGCGTACAGAGGTTTTGCCAGTATCGCATAGCTGGGAATCCATATCCTACAGAAGCCTGCTGCCCCCAAGAATTCTCGCACTTGTCTTCTATTCTTGGGTATTGGTATTTGGCAGACAGCTTCTTTTCTCTCTGGCCCCATAATTCTTTGACCTTCAGAGATATGGAATCCCAGATACTTGACGGTTGGCAAACACAACTGAGCCTTCTTTCTGGACACCTTGTATCCTGCCTTCCAGAGAATGTGCAGTAGATCGTGCGTTGCTTGCTGACAGATTTCTTTTGTAACTGCTGCTATCAACAAGTCATCTACATACTGTAACAATACACACTCTCCTGGGATAGACTCGAAATCCAGTAGATCTTGACTTAGAGCTGAACCAAATAGGGTAGGTGAATTTTTAAACCCTTGGGGCAGTCTTGTCCAGGTCATTTGGCGTTTTGAGCCCGTTACAGCGTTCTCCCATTGGAAAGCGAAAATACATTGACTTTCTGCGCAAATTCGGAGGCAAAAGAAGGCATCTTTGAGATCTAAGACTGTGAAGTAAGTAGCCCCGCCCGGAATTAAAGCAAGCAGGTTATATGGATTGGGTACGACTGGATGTATACTAACAACCGCATCATTGACTGCTCTCAAGTCCTGCACAGGTCGATACTCATCTGTACCGGGCTTTTGAACAGGCAGCAATGGGGTGTTCCAGGGGGAAGTACAGAATTTTAGGATACCATACCGTATGAACTTATCCAGATAGGATTGAATGTTCTTCTTAGCCTTCTGCGGGATGTGGTATTGTCTTAGGCTTACTGGATAAACCCCAAGTTTTAGTTCAATTTTTATAGGTGGAATATTGCGGGCCAGTCCTGGTGGGTTGTTCTCTGCCCAAACTCCTGGTATGTTGAATAATGTCTCATCACTCCTAGGGTTTTGGCTAGTCAACACTGTATAAAGTCGCCACTCTTCTTCCTTTGGTACGGATAAAGTCATAATACCTGAAGGTCCATTAAACTTTAGAGATGTTGTTCCATTTGGTAGGAACGTAATCTGCGCTTGTAACTTTGATAGCATATCACGTCCCAGCAATTGGACTGGACATTCAGGCATATAAAGGAATTGGTGTTTTACTACGTGGCCTCCCAATGTACAGAGTCGACTTTTAAGAACCGGTTTTTCAGCACTTCTTCCAGTTGCTCCTATCACAGTAATAGTCCTTCCAGATGGAGGAGCAACTAGATTAGTCACCACTGAATGTTCAGCACCAGTGTCGATCATGAACGCACTCCTTTTTCCCCCTATTGATACATCGACCATAGGCTCCGCTCGACCAAGGGGGATGGAGCCCGGTCGGTATCAATAGTCCTCCATGACCGTGTCAGCCAATCCTACAAAGTCCCTACCTTCTCTATCGCGGGACCTTTGCGCTGCTGGAATATACCTGTCTTCCTTAACACTTCCTCTGTTCCCATTACTCCCTCCGGGGCCTCCTCTACCTCTCGCTCTGCCTCTAAAGTTTCCGTAGCCTGCCCTGGGTTGGTCTCTCTCGTACTGCTCTCTTTGTGGACATTCGTTCCTCCAATGCCCTTCTTCCTTGCAATACGCGCATTGATTCCTACTCAAAGGCTCCCTACTCCATCTACTATCGCCTCTATCCGGACCCCGTCTATCTACGCCTGCGATCGCTACCGCTAGCATATCAGCCCTTTTACGCATCTTGCGCTCTTCCTCTTTCTTACTTTCTGTATCCCTATTCATATAAACCTTATTTGCTACCTCCATTAGTTGGGTGATGGACATACCTGCAAACCCTTCTAACTTTTGTAGCTTGCGCTTAATATCTCCGTAAGCTTGGCTGACAAAGGCGGAGTTAACCATTCGGGAATTGTCTGCGTCTTCCGGATTAAAGGGGGTATACAAGCGGTATGCCTCCAATAATCGGTCATAAAAGACACTGGGCGCTTCATCGCTTTTCTGAATCACCTCAACTGTCTTCGACATGTTAATGGCTTTCTTTCCTCCTGCTTTCATGCCAGCAATTATAGCGTCTCTATAGGCTCTGAGTTGAACCATGTCAGCACCATTTACGTTCCAATCGGGATCAGTGTTGGGATAATGTGTTGCGGCCCATGCTGATGGATTGGCTTGGTTTAAAGTACGGGCTTTATCTTCTAATGCTTTAATGGCTGCTTGATTTATTCTTGTCCTTTCCTCATTGTTAAATAAAGTCATTAATAACTGCTGGCAATCAGCCCATGTCGGATTATGCGTCTGTACTATTGAGGTGAACAGATCAGTCATGGCTTGTGGTTTCTCAGTATACGAGGAATTATGGGTCTTCCAGTTTAAAAGATCGGTTGTGGTAAATGGGACATATACGAAGACTGGGTCAGCGTGTGCCATTTGACCTGCGGCATCGATATAAGCTGACCCAGGATTCAGGCGAAGAGGCATCTGATAGTGCTTTAATTGTTGGGCACCAGTCAACTGTCGGGTTTGGATGGGGCTACGTAGAGGGGCGTCAGTCATGGGTTCCGGTCGGGGAGAGGTAGGGTATGGGGATGTGGAAGGTTGGTTTTGGGAAAAGGTTGTAAATAAAACACTTCGAGTCGAGCTAGATGAAGCTTGACCGGAAGTCTGAAGTGGCGCCAAATCAGGATATTCGTTTCTAATGGGGGTGGGTTCTGGTTCCGGAAGGGGAGATTTAGTACGAGGGGGGGTGGATCCTGTACTGGAGGAGGAAGCGGAAGTGGATGAGGGTAATGAGGGGAGGGGTGCAGGACTTCCTGCGTTTGCGTCACTTCCTCTTAACGGAAAGTAAGGGGGCGGCAAAGGGATCTCGGACTCAGGGGGCGTGTCCAAAATGGGCCTAACACCGGTCCTAGTGGACGAACAAGTCCTAGCTACCATGAGGCGACATTGCTCCTCGTGGCATGTCTGGAGCCATTTTGGCGAGTCATTTACGGCCTGTCTCCAACAATCAATATAAGGAAACTGGCCGTAAAGTTCAGGCCTACCTGATACAGCCACGTGTAAGCGCTGTACCAGAGTTGGATCCAAACTGCCACGTGGCGGCCATGCCGCAACCAAAGTAGGCCACTCCCTAGTGCACAGAGTAACCAAACGTACAGGAGACATCTTAACCCCAAAATCACAAGTTTTGAATCCCTTTTTAAAATTCTTCACCATACAACCTAAGGGATCCGGAATCGTTGACTGCGACGCACCCATACTTAACAATGGAACGTCGTCGACAACGAATACTATACACGCGTACTATTCAACAATCACACCCGTTTCCTCTGGCAACAGCACCACGTGGTACAGTTACCAAGTGAAACGTACACAATAACACAATAAACACTCAGGGAATTCCCGTACACACACAGCTGTTACACCAGTCACTATATAATCGATATTATGCCCTTTGGCGAAACTATACAGTCACCCACGCTATAATTCTCTATATATGAATTACCCGTCTATAACACACCCCAGTAACATCGTCTTTTACAAATAGCGGTTACAGTACGGTTAGCTTAGGTCAAAGTACAAGTTAAGGTCAAAATACAATTATTAGTGGTTATGGTGTTAAAACATGCAATTGACGACAATGATTAGTACTTATATACAGTGTCAGTAAATATACAGGGTTATGGTACCGTGCACTATAATACAGCAACACACTATTAACACTCTCGCTAGACGGCTGAGCTCGCGCTATCTAACAAGATATACACTTTACTAAAACAATCGTTAACACATTTACAATTCCCAACTAAACTATTGGCCAGTACCTTGAATGGACTACCTAAAACTATATACACCCGTTTTGGTTAGCCACACTGCCCAATCACCACATATAGCGAGCTAGAGAACCGAATTTACACAGGCGCCTCTTAGTCGCACTATCAAAAGTCTAGTGGGTTCCAAATTTACACGCCTTCCCACTTAGCCCAGATAGGTTGAGAGCTAGCGAACCGAATTTACACAGGCGCCGCTTAGTCTCCCGGTCCCTCCGACCTAGCGAACGTAATATACACCCTAGAACGCTAGTCTAGACAAGACACCGGTGTCCGGCTAGGGCTATTTACACCAGGACCCCGCCTGACTAACAAAATCAAACGGTCTGACTAAAGAGCGTTCGATCGAGCGGTGCGCCTTCGCTCCTTCCCTCCGACAGAGGGGGCAGATACACAGATTCAAAACCCCTTTGGGCCTACCGCACAATCGGTATACCCCTAGTGGGTCCTGCCGTCTAAAACAGCAGTTGTCTTACCTCCTCGTTCCTGAACCTGAGTTCACACTCATCGACGGGGACACCCCAGCACTTCTCACGTAGAGGCCGATGATCTCCTGGACAACGGCCCAGTGGCGCCGAGACGAAGGGAGGTCCACGCAGAAGTTCAGGGGTGCAGCCGTAGAGAACGTGGGCAAAGATAGACCGTCTCACGCCTCTGCCTCTCAGCTACCGTTGAACGATGAGCTTCCCGGCCAATGCACCAAATGATACCGGAGAAACTGACGGAAGCCAAGCACAGAGAGATGGACACAGGTTTCTTCAGGAAGGAAGAGATTCTTTATTGGATCACCGATCGGGACTCAGAGGGACTAGCGTCACCAAAATACCACAAGTTCTGAGCCCCGGACAATAGTGCAGGCTCCTTATATAGGCATATAACTCCTCCCATATTAAGCTCCACCCGCACATTCTCTTAACCAATCAACACAAATAAGAATTAACTTCCTGTTTGACCGCATGGCTTGTCCAGCACAATGGAGGAGGGGAATACTATATCCTGTATTCTTGCACATGCTCCGTACACTACTGATCGTATCTTGCCTCGTGCAACCAACTGATCGATACGTCAGCATATGCACGTACACATGCCACGTGGTAATCTCGGCCTACTAAATTTATTTTTACCGAGATTCCACCACATTATTATACAGAGCGACATGTTTATTATCAGCGTATAGATACTCAGTATTATTATACAGAGCGACATGTTTATTATCAGCGTATAGATACTCAGTATTATTATACAGAGCGACATGTTTATTATCAGCGTATAGATACTCTGTATTATTATACAGAGCGACATGTTTATTATCAGCGTATAGATACTTGGCATCATTATACAGAGTGACATGTTTATTATCAGCATATAAATACTCAGTGTTATTATACACACTAGTGACTTCATTATTATGTGGATACTGTGTTGTATACCAGCAGTCCCCTCTAGGGGAGCTTTGCATAATGCACAGTTTGTCCCTAACCAGCTCCTGTAGTAAGTGTGCAAGGCATGCTGGGATGGATACACCCCCTAGATTTGCTCTCTTCCCAGTGTGTGTATGGAGTTCGGCCATGTTGGGTGTATGTTACAGCAGGAATGTGTATATCAACAAAGGGATCGAACATAATATGTGACTTGTGATCAATAAATCCTGGCTGATTAATATACGGTATGTTATTGTAAGTCAGCTATCATCAAACATAACAGGTACTCGGTATCATTATACAGAGTGACATGTTTATTATCAGCGTATAGATACTCAGTATTATTATACAGATCGACATGTTTATTATCAGTGTATAGATACTCAGTATTATTATACAGAGCAACATGTTTATTATCAGTGTATAGATACTCGGTATTATTATACAGAGCGACATATTTATTATCAGCGTATAGATATTCAGTATTATTATACAGAGCGACATGTTTATTATCAGCGTATAGATTCTCGGTATTATTATATAGAGCGACATGTTTATTATCAGCGTATAGATATTCAGTATTATTATACAGAGCGACATGTTTATTATCAGCGTATAGATACTCAGTATTATTATACAGAGCGACATGTTTATTATCACTGTATAGATACTCAGTATTATTATTCAGAGCGACATGTTTATTATCAGTGTATAGATACTCAGTATTATTATATAGAGCGACATGTTTATTATCAGTGTATAGATACTCAGTATTATTATACAGAGCGACATGTTTATTATCAGTGTATAGATACTCGGTATCATTATACAGAGCGACATGTTTATTATCAGCGTATAGATACTCAGTATTATTATACAGAGCGACATGTGACTTGTGATCAATAGATCCTGGCTGATTAACCCCTTAAGGACACAGCTTCAGGGACAGGTGGGCGAAAGAGGCAAATTTTGTTACAGAAACAGGACTTAAGAAAAACATTTCTTAACATGTAACACTAAAACTTAAATACGATCAATCTTACTATGGTATGTGGCAATAAACATTTTGTTGTATAGTAGTATCTTCTTGTATAAATGTGCATTACATTCACCAGCAAAAACATTTTTCAGCTTCCAGCTTCCAGGTTTCAAAAATAGAGGTGTGCATTAGATTTGAGTAAATATGGTAAATTTCATGTGGGCATCCTGCATGTTAATTCTCCCTGCTGATCACGGCATACCTCTCAATAAACAAACTCTGTAAGGTGGTGTGGTCTTTTCATCCAGCCCAGTTATCACTAACAGAACAAAACAGGGGCATACAGGATTCATGACCGAAATAATGTACCATCATTTTGTCCTACATGATATTTCATTGTCATATTTCTTATCTTTCATAAAAATATTGTCAGTTTTTCTAAGTATGGTAAACAGTAAATAATTTATAGACAGATTTCCTTTAACTCCCAGTACATTTCCACCGACAGGCCAAACCGGGTATCTACTACAGTTTCAATAGCACAACCTTCTAGTATAAGTGGTAGAGGCTTGGAGTGATATAAAAATAGTACATACTTGGCACAACCTTCCAGTGGCAGAGGTAGGGGGGTAACAGTGTGTTGCATGCATGTAGAATGTATGTGATATACACAGTATCTGTAATTTGTTCCTCTAGCATAAATGCAGATACGTGTGGCTTTATGGACTAAATCTCATTTTGCAAAGCAAATTAAAGAAAAAAGGAGTATACACAATTTTTCTAGTGAATGGGTTAATGAACACATACTTGATTTCTTCGCAATCACTGACACCTGATGGTCATATTTCTTAAATATTATGCAAATATTGTATGTTTTTCTAAGTATAGCAATTTCCTTTAACTCACAGTATATTTCTTTTAGGTGTATTTGTCAAGAGAGGTGACAAGAACAGAAATACATGAAGCAAGGCTATGAAGAAATCTATTAATAACAGAACCAAGTCTAATTTTGAAAAATCAAGTATTTTGTCAGATTCCTGTATGTTCTCAAAGGAGATGGTAAACATAAACCCCAAACCTTTCTCGTCTTATGAATGTGAGAAATCTTTTGTCACAAATGCAGAGCTCGTTTGTCATCAGAGCACTCACACAGGAGAGAAACCGTTCTCATGTTCTGAATGCGATAAAAGTTTTGTCACAAAGGCAAAGCTTGTCCGTCATCAGATAACTCACACAGGAGAGAAACCGTTCTCATGTTCAGAATGTGGAAAAGGTTTTGGGCAACATTCACATCTTGTCCGTCATCAGAGAACTCACACAGGAGAAAAACCGTTCTCATGTTCTGAATGTAAACATTGTTTTAGTACAAATGCAGAGCTTGTCCGTCATCAGAGAACTCACACAGGAGAGAAACCGTTCTCATGTTCTGAATGTGAAAAATGTTTTGTCACAAAGGCAAAGCTTGTCCGTCATCAGAGAACTCACACAGGAGAGAAACCGTTCTCATGTTCTGAATGTAAAAAAAGTTTTAGTACAAATGCAGAGCTTGTCCGTCATCAGAGAACTCACACAGGAGAGAAACCGTTCTCATGTTCTGAATGTGAAAAATGTTTTGTCACCAAAGCGCAGCTTGTTGGTCATCAGAGAACTCACACAGGAGAGAAACCGTTCTCATGTTCTGAATGTGGTAAATGTTTTGGGCTAAAATCACATCTTGTCAGTCATCAGAGAACACACACAGGAGAGAAACCGTTCTCATGTTCTGAATGTGGAAAATGTTTTGGGCACCATTCACATCTTGTCAGTCATCAAAGAACACACACAGGAGAGGAACCGTTCACATGTTCTGAATGTGGAAAATGTTTTGTCACAAATGCAGAGCTAGTCTGTCATCAGAGAACTCACACAGGAGAGAAACCGTTCTCATGTTATGAATGTGGAAAATGTTTTGGGCGACAATCACATCTTGTCCGTCATCAGAGAACTCACACAGGAGAGAAACCGTTCTCATGTTCTTAATGTGGAAAATGTTTTAGTACAAATGCAGAGCTTGTCCGTCATCAGAGAACTCACACAGGAGGGAAACCGTTCACATGTTCTGAATGTGGAAAATATATATATATTTTTTTTAATTCTTTATTTTTGTAGTGCGTAAGAAAATAACATTTGCCTGTGAGGTACCCCAAAGGTAGTCCTCCAGCACAATACAAACATCTGGACATTGGGGTACAGGGTAAATCCAGCACATTTTTATATAACAATGGGAATGGTCTAGCTTGACATTGTGTAGCGTGACGTAACATATTTTACTTATATGGTTTGCATTTAACGCTTGCATAAAATGTTCGCATGGAAAAGGTGCTTACACCAGTTGCATTAGGACGGTTGCATAGTTTAGTTACATCAAAAATAAAATAAAAATAAAATAAAAGTAAATAATAATAATAATAATAATAAAAAAAAAAATAAGAATAAAAATAAAAATCGCGTAGACCACGTATACATATCATTTGTGTAGAACGAGTGCATGGGAAGTGTGCAGTAAACATTGAAGCAGGTCAGTTGCATAGGATGTTGCATAGAATATTTGCCTATAGTAAGTGTATGGCCCGTTAGCCTCTATCGTTTACCCGTAGTGGTGGCTTAGGCCGTTTGCTTAGGCCGTTTGACAGTTGCCCACCACTGAGTGCCGTTGTTTAGGTACAATCAATTAGGGTTAGGCTGCCAGTGGTTAACCGAGCAGGAGCGAGAATTTTTTTGGGGGAAAAACAACAGCAATTATAAACATGTGGCTTATATCGAAAGTGACCTACATGCCTAATGGTAAGCACGGCATGGTGTCGAGCCATTATCCGCAGCTTCCTGTGTTATACAGTACATTAGACGTTAGGTTAGAGGCTTTTGCGGCATATTGAAACAACAAAAGAGACAACAAATAAAACGAAGTAACAAATTAAATTCAAAATTACAATTTACAATAGATTGCTTGGCTGGGGAGCTCAGCATGCTTTTAGAATTATGCGGAGGTTATCGCGCTATGCTCATATCTTGGCAATAACTTTGCATTGCTGCATTATACATTACATAAAGCTGTTACATAGGGACCGTCTCCCAAGCCTGGGGGCGGTATACCGGTCTCAGTCCAGTGGGTCACATTAAGGTAAGCAGTGTACTAGCCTCTTCTCCATTAGGTTAGTCCATCGCTCAGGTGGTTACCAGGACATCTCCGGATTAGCTAATTTCCTACATTTAATGGTGGAGAAAGCATATGCAATATTTAAGTCTAAATTATTACTGGCTGAATATCTAAAAATATGTTGCTGCTTGATTACAAGAAGATAAATGTAGAAAAAGTCAAACTGTTCCCTGCAACGTTAACAAAAACAGAAAAAAACCTCTTTCCAGAGATAATGAGTGATACTCTATAGTGCCTAAACGAGAAGTAGCTCAACACATAAGGTGGAATACTTGGCAGCTGCTTCTAAGTGCTGCTACAAAGTGTATTTGGAGATATTCTGGAGAGTTTTACAGAAGCTTTAACTGTCTAAGATTTTGCTAAGAGTTTTCTTTTTTACTGTTACAGGTACGATTCATCTGTAGGAAAAGGTTACGATTTGATTAGTTAAATACTTGCTATTGATTGCTAATTAATTAGCTATTGTTTGCACATTAGCAGAGGCCTACCCAGGTGTTAAACATTCCTAGTGGGTGGTACCTTTAGGAGTGTATATAAGTGTTGTAGATATTAGCTTGGCTAATAGAGCTTGGCAGCTGTTTCAAAGTGTATTTGGAGATATTCTGGAGATAAATTGGAGGTAGTCTGAGGTACACAGAAGTTTAAAGAAAAAAAGGAAATAAGATAAGATTTGTTTGATTAAAACTCCTCATCTCATTAAAATGGCAGACAGTTCAGTGTAATAGTTGTTGTGCATTTGTTTATCGTTCCACTTTTTGGAGGTTTGGTTGTTGTCTAATCTGTAGACAGTTCTCTATATTGCAGCAGGAGATTGCATTTTTGAAGTCTGAGATTTGTAAATTATCTTGTAAACAATCTCAAGCAGGTAAATTAGGTGGACAGCGCTAAGAATTATTATAATAAAATCATACATACACAGGTAGCAGCAGATTTCGCAATTGTGTGTCTTACTCTTAAAAAAAGGGAAATAAAAGTACAATGATAGTGCAGTATGTTATGAATAATATGGTTATAAAGATATATTCCAAAGGGGCACTCACGTTTTCCAGAGCTTATAAAGCTCTATTTTAGGAGCCTGGACGGAACAATCCCCGTCTAAGGATTTCTTTTTGCTGGTATCAGATTCCCAAGGTAGTGCGATTCATCATATGAAAAAAATAAGGATGTATACCAATGGTACAGTACGTATGTAAAAGTAGGATAAGTAAATAATATTTGGCCTACTTACATTTGCTAGAGAAATGACCTGCTCTAGTGTATGGAGCTTTAGGTGGAACAATCCCCACCTAGGGATATATGTAGATCAGGAACAGCAGAGTGATGGTGAGAGTATAAGGAGCTCAAGAATGACTGGGTATTAAAACAGAATCTTTATTAATAAACAGAATAAATAAAACTATTTAAAAGTGAACTATATAGTAAAAAGAAGTATAAATAAAACCAGTCCTTTGTAGGCAATCCTTAATCTCCACTTGACATGTTTCGCTTACAGCTTTCTCAAAAGTGAATGTCTGCTGTTCAGGTCAGTTGATGTTTAAATAGTCTCTTAATTTCTCTATTCAGTTCTGGTGTGTATAGTCTGTAATTCTAATTCCAGGTCATTTGTTACATCACTTCCGGTTTGGTGGATATCTCCATGATGATATGTCCAGGAAATGATAGTAGCGCCATTTTGGATAAGGGCAAAAATCCAGTTAACTAAGTGAAAGTAGCGCCATTTTGAATAAGGGCAAAAGTCCAGTAAACTACATGATAGTAGTGCCATTTTGGATAAGGGCAAAAGTCCAGTAAAACAAGTCTGTATTTCTGGTTTCAGGTCATTCGTTACATCACTTCCGGTTTGGTGGGTATCTCCATAATGGTGTATACAGGAAGTGATAGTAAAGCCATTTTGGATAATGGCAAAAGTCCAAGAAAAAGAGGGGTTAATATAAAAGTAAATTAAAACAACTTTTTAAAGTTATGCACAATCAATCATAAAATGTTTGGATTGTAAAATTGTACTATCATCTGGAACAATATAGAATTTAGATTTTTTTAAAATATGTTTTTTATAATTCATTTGTGTATATGAATTTTTTTTTTTCCCCTTTTTTAACCAAATTTCCTTCGACTGGTTACTTTAAAAAAAAATAAATAAAAAAAAAATAAAAAATAAATAAAAAAATTTGGATTTCTATTATATACATCCAGACTTGTTCCAGATGTCTATTAGTACTATTTAAAAGAGATCGCTGTGTAAATACATGTGATATACGGCGATCCCTATTCAGCATTTAGCACTATTATAATCTCTATAACTATATATGCAGAAAATATGCAAGATTACACCTTGATTTGTTTGTTTTAATTTACTTTTATATTAACCCCTCTTTTTCTTGGACTTTTGCCATTATCCAAAATGGCTTTACCATCACTTCCTGTATACACCATTATGGAGATACCCACCAAACCGGAAGTGATGTAACGAATGACCTGAAACCAGAAATACAGACTTGTTTTACTGGACTTTTGCCCTTATTCAAAATGGCGCTACTTTCACTTAGTTAACTGGATTTTTGCCCTTATCCAAAATGGCGCTACTATCATTTCCTGGACATATCATCATGGAGATATCCACCAAACCGGAAGTGATGTAACAAATGACCTGGAATTAGAATTACAGACTATACACACCAGAACTGAATAGAGAAATTAAGAGACTATTTAAACATCAACTGACCTGAACAGCAGACATTCACTTTTGAGAAAGCTGTAAGCGAAACATGTCAAGTGGAGATTAAGGATTGCCTACAAAGGACTGGTTTTATTTATACTTCTTTTTACTATATAGTTCACTTTTAAATAGTTTTATTTATTCTGTTTATTAATAAAGATTCTGTTTTAATACCCAGTCATTCTTGAGCTCCTTATACTCTCACCATCACTCTGCTGTTCCTGATCTACATATATCCCTAGGTGGGGATTGTTCCACCTAAAGCTCCATACACTAGAGCAGGTCATTGCTCTAGCAAATGTAAGTAGGCCAAATATTATTTACTTATCCTACTTTTACATACGTACTGTACCATTGGTATACATCCTTATTTTTTTCATATGATGAATCGCACTACCTTGGGAATCTGATACCAGCAAAAAGAAATCCTTAGACGGGGATTGTTCCGTCCAGGCTCCTAAAATAGAGCTTTATAAGCTCTGGAAAACGTGAGTGCCCCTTTGGAATATATCTTTATAACCATATTATTCATAACATACTGCACTATCATTGTACTTTTATTTCCCTTTTTTTAAGAGTAAGACACACAATTGCGAAATCTGCTGCTACCTGTGTATGTATGATTTTATTATAATAATTCTTAGCGCTGTCCACCTAATTTACCTGCTTGTTTTGTTCTATTGTTCACAAGGTAAAAGGAACTCCTTGTTGGTGAATAGCTGCTTTATTGGATAGAGAGCACTTATCACTTTTTTCACTATTTGTAAACAATCTCAGGCTGGAACTGCTGCAAAGCACCTGCTGCAGAGAAGTCCTAGGAATGGCAGATGGATTACTGTAGGATCTGGTAGACTTAGAGATGTGGACAAAAGGCTTACTGCACAGTCTGTGTCTTTACATAAGACAGGTTTCTGAGGTAAAGGAAGGGTTTTGTGTTCTTGTCAATGATATACGGCAGGTTGCTTCCACACTGTCATTCTCTGAAGTTCTGCCTGTATATAACACTCAGAACGACAGGCTTTAACTTGCCACTTTAACTTGTGGCTTGGTGAATGGTGAAGGGAGCAAGGATTTGGCTTTGTTTCTCATGGTAGCTCTATTTGGAATAGAAATGAACTGTACAAAAAAGATGGTTTGCATCTTTCTCAAAAGGGAACAAATGTTCTCAGTGAGCAGTTCAGAGGTTTTGCTAAGAAGTATTTAAACTAGGAAGGGGGGACAAAAGGGTGATAAAACATCAATCCAATTGCCCCCCCCAAACAAAAACAGAAAGTAACTGTAAAAAGTGTGTTAAAAAATTAAACGCTTAGAGTCATGTCTACAAATGCTCGCAGTTTAGGGAATAAGATCCATGAACTTGTGGCAATAATGGCAACTGAGTGTAGATTTAGTCACTGTTACTGAGACATGGTATAATGAGAAAAATGACTGGGATATAGCAATACCAGGGTACTCTTTATTTAGAAAAGACAGAGAAGGCAAGAGAGAGGGAGGGGTGGTCCTGTATGTGAAGGATAGCATAAAATCTAGCCTAATAAAAGTTAATGAGGCGAACATAGAGTCAGTTTGGGTTACGTTAGAATTTGGCAATCACACAGTAACTCGTGTAGGTGTTATTTATAGGCCCCTAGGGCAAATAGAAGAGTTGGATAATCTACTAGTTGAGGAAATAGCTAAAATGACAATGAAGGGGGAAGTTATCATCTGTAACGGTAATTACCCCAACTCGCAGGATTCAGCTCAACAATTGACAACACAGAGCAGAGATACGACTATCGGACCTTAGAATGGCCGGACCAGACGTAGAGGAGAGAAATACAGAGTCAGGAACGATCCGAGGTTAAGGGCACAAAGAGACAGCGAAAACTAGAACTAGCCAAGGTCTAGTACACAGTAATCAGTAAGCCGGCAAACAGAACAGTATAGTCATCAAGAGATAAACGGAGTCAGAAATAGAGATGTACCAACGGTTCGCCGGCGAATAGTTCCTGGCGAACATAGCATGTTTGCCGCCGCGGGCGAACACATGCGATGTTCGGTCCGCCCCCTATTCTTTATCATTGAGTAAACTTTGACCCTGTACCTCACAGTCAGCAGACACATTCCAGCCAATCGGCAGCACACCCTCCCTAGCAGACCCTCCCACCTACTGGACAGCATCCATTTTAGATTCATTCTCAAGCTGCATGCTTAGTGAGAGGAGGGAAAGTGTAGCTGCTGTTGATTTGATAGGGAAATGGATAGCTAGGTTAGTGTATACAGTGTCCACTACAGTCCTGTTCTCTGCTGTAAGGAGACAGCACCCCAAAAAAGCCCTTTTTAGGGCTAGAACATCAGTCTGCTTTTTTTTTTTTTTTCTGTGTGATGTAATTGCAGTTGCCTGCCTGCCAGCTTCTGTGTCAGGCTCACAGTGGATACTGTAACAAAGAGAAATAGAATTTGGGGTGGAACTACAACTGTTTTTAAAACACCTAAATCAAAATGACAGAGGTATAGTTTTACCTTTAGAGTTTAGTAAGGAAGAAAATAATTTTTTAGACCTAAATATTTTTATTAACCCCTTAAGGACACATGACATGTGTGACATGTCATGATTCCCTTTTATTTCAGAAGTTTGGTCCTTAAGGGGTTAAAGACGGACAATTAAACACTAAAACCTTTTTTAAAAAGGTGTGCACTAACACAGTTATTGACCAAAGAAGTTGTCACCACGAACCTTGGCTTGAAAGTGCCCCTAAAAGTCAATTTATAAGACTCAAAAGAAATTGCACACTCAATGATGATTTTAATGAACAGAGTAACATTTTAAAAAACACATTTTTAGAGAAACACTATCCAGAAGATAAACTTAACACTATTATCACTAAAGTAAAATCCAATGACAGAAACAGCCTCTTAAAATATAAAAATAAAGAAACTCAAAATACTACCTCATTTTTGCCCATCATCTTTGACTATAATAACAAAAACAGAGACATAAAAAAAACATCAAAAAACATTGGCACATTTTATTAGAAGACCCTGTTCTTAATAAAATTATTCCCGAAAAACCTAAAATTATTTTTCGTGGTGCCCCATATCTGCCAAGTAACCCTATGTAGGGGGAACAGTCCCTATTCTGCTCTGTGTCAGTGTGTATCAGGGATCCTTAGGATAGGTGTCAATCCATATCTGCCAAGTCACTCTATGTAGGGGGAACAGTCCCTATTCTGCTCTGTGTCAGTGTGTATCAGGGATCCTTAGGATAGGAGTCAATCCATATCTGCCAAGTGACCCTATGTAGGAGGAACAGTCCCTATTCTGCTCTGTGTCAGTGTGTATCAGGGATCCTTAGGATAGGTGTCAATCCATATCTGCCAAGTGACCCTATGTAGGGGGAACAGTCCTTATTCTGCTCTGTGTCAGTGTGTATCAGGGATCCTTAGGATAGGTGTCAATCCATATCTGCCAAGTGACCCTATGTAGGGGGAACAGTTCTATTCTGCTCTGTGTCAGTGTGTATCAGGGATCCTTAGGATAGGTGTCAATCCATATCTGCCAAGTGACCCTATGTAGGGGGAACAGTCCCTATTCTGCTCTGTGTCCGTGTGTATCAGGGTCTCTGAGGACAGGTGTCAATCCATATGTCAAGGTGTCAATATGTCATATGTCAGGTGTCAATCCATATCCATTGTGATTTAGGAATGTTAGGTGATTTATGCCCTTTATGGATTAAGACCAGACTCTGTATCAACTGTGTAATTTTCCATGGGAGTTTTGCCATGGATCCCCCTGCGGCATGCCACAGTCCAGGTGTTAGTCCCCTTGAAACAACTTTTCCATCACTATTGTGGCCAGAAAGAGTCCCTGTGTGTTTTAAAATTTGCCTGCCCATTGAAGTCTATGGCGGTTCGCCCGGTTTGCCGGTTCGCGAACATTTGCGGAAGTTCGCATTCGCCGTTCGAACTGAAAATGTTGTGTTTGCGACATCACTAGTCAGAAACAAAGCCAAGGTCAAGTACGAAGAAACACAACTGAACACAACAAGCGCTAAAGGGAACTGAAACAGAAACCACGATAGGGCAGGGAGTTAAGGGAGAGGTAAGTATAAATACCCTCACCTTATTCTTGATTGGCTCCTGTCATATCCACGCCCCCAAAATGTGAGAGTATGGGGAATATGGGATGACAGGGGCCAATGGGAGACCGTTTTACTTTTCGGCTCCCACTTCCCCTTTAAGAGTGTGCCCGAGACGCGCGGCGCGCTCTCGGAGCTAGGCGGGACACGTGACCGCATCTCGCGGTCAGCGCCCGTCTTCATCGGCGCCCCGAGCGTGCCGCGCGTGGCGGGAACTGAGGACCTCGGCCGGCCCCCGGATAAGGTGAGTACAGCTACATCATCATGGGTGACTTTAATCTTCCTGATATTAACTGGAAATCCAAAATAGCTGCTTGTGCCAGGAGCACACATATACTAAACTCCATACTGGGATTGTCTCTAAAACAACTTGTTGAGAAACCAACCCGTAAGAAGGCCATACTAGATTTAGTGTTTTACAAATGGAGATTTGGTATCAGATATTACTGTAGGTAAAAGTTTAGGATCCAGCGATCATCAGTCAGTGTGGTTTAATATAAGAACAGTGACTGAGTCACACCATACAAAAACAAAAGTTAGACTTTAGACAAACAGACTTTTCTAAAATTAGAATATGCGTAAACGAGTCCTTGTCAGACTGGAGCAGTTTAAATGGAGTCCAGGAGAAATGGGATTATTTAAAAGTTGCACTGCTGAAAAAAAAAAGTTAGCATTTAGTAATTATAAAAAAACCCAGAGTGAGGAAGACAGGCAGATCTTTACGATTAGACAGAAAGAGGCTAAGCAAGTAATAAGAGCCCCCAAAGCACACACAGAAGAGAAAATAGCACAGTCAGTAAAAAAGGGCAATACAATTTTTTTTAGATACAGAAATGAGAAAATGAAAGTAAAACAAGGATTAGTTAGATTAAAAACAAAAGAAGGAATGTATGTAGAAGAGGATTGTGACGAGAGCAATCTTGCCACATTGCATTGGAGAAGCCTGGCTGTGCGCCTGCTGCCTTTGAACTATGGACCAGACTTTATGTGAATGTGTTAACCCAGATAGCTATGCCCATTCGTGTAGTTAAAGACTTCGCCTCCATGGCAATTGAACTGTGTGAATAGGATCTGAGCGCTATTCGGTAGTTTTGTGCGCTCAGATTCCAGCTATCTGGGGATATGTGAAATGTCTGTGTGTTATGTGTAAAAGGTGACTTTATGAGTATTGTATTCATGAACCAGTTTAGTAGCCCTTCTCTGAACTCTCTCTAAAGTATCAATATCCTTCTGGAGTTATGGTCTCCAGTACTGCGCATAATACAACAAGTGTGGTCTCACCAGTGTTCTGTACAATGGCATGAGCACTTCCCTATTTCTACTGCTAATACCTCTCCCAATACAACCAAGCATTCTGCTAGCATTTCCTGCTGCTCGATTACATTGTCTGCCCACCTTTAAGTCATCAGAAATATTCACCCCTAAATCCCTTTCCTCAGAAGTTGAGGTTCGGACCCTATCAAATATTCTGTACTCTTCCCTTGGGTTTTTACGCCTAAGATGCATTATCTTGCATCCACATTAAATGTCAGTTGCCACAACTCTGACCATTTTTCTAGTTTACCTAAATTATTTGCCATTTGGCTTATCCCTCCTGGAACATCAACCCTGTTACATATCTTAGTATCATCAGCAAAGAGACACCTTACCATCAAGACCTTCAGCATTATCAAATATCAATAAGATTAGTTTGGCATGATCTCCCTGAAGTAAACCCATGTTGTCTCTGATCTTGAAATCCATGTGTTTTTAGATGTTCAACAATCCTATCCTTTAACATGGTTTCCATTACTTTCCCCACTACTGAAGTAAGTCTTACTGGCCTATAGTTGCCCGCGTTCTCCCTACTACCTTTCTACCTACTCCTGCTAACAATGATTTGTTAAATATATCTGTTAAAGGTTTTGTTAGTACACCACTAAGCTATTTTAATAACTTTGGGTGTATTCCATCAGGTCCCATTGACTTATTTGTCTTTACTTTTGACAGTTGAAATAGAACCTCTTATTCATTGACGCAGTCAGCTAGACCTTTATCCTCATCTACATACCTTCCTTCTTTTGTTTTTAATCTAACTAATCCTTGTTTTACTTTCCTTTTCTCATTTATTTATCAAAAAAATGTCGTGTCCCTTTTTTACTGGCTGTACTATTTTCTCTTCTGTATGTGATTTGGATGCTCTTATAACTTGCTTAGCCTCTTTCTGCCTAATCTTATAGATCATTCCATCTTCCTCACTCAATTTTTTTTTTTTTTTTATAATTACTAAATGCTAACTTTTAGTTTTTTACTATTTTGGCCACATCTGCTGAGTACCACAGTGGTTTCTTGCATTTTTTGCTTTTACTGACAAGCCTAATGCAATTTTCTGTTGCCTTCAGCAGTACAACTTTTAAATAATCCCATTTCTCTTGCACTCTATTTAAATTGCTCCAGTCTGATAATGACTCCTTTACAGATATTCTAATTTTAGAAAAGTCTGTTTTTTTTTTTTGTCTAAAACTTTAAGTTTCACTCGTTTGTGAGCTTCTTCAGTCAGCTGTAATCAATTTCTTGGGTCCTCCTCTTTATTAGTATTTAGGGCCCCCACCCACCGCTCAGGGGTGTGGGCCAGGGGGGAGGACATTAGGTCCCCCCCTTATTCCAGTTTAGGGCCCTCACCCGCCGCTCAGGAGTGGGGGCCAGAGGGGAAGACATTAGGTCCCCCCCTTTTCCAATTTAGGGTCCACACCCGCCGCTCAGGGGTGGGGACATTAGGTCCCCCCCCTTATTAGTATTTAGGGCACCCACCCACCGCTCAGGGGTGGGGGCCGGGGGGGAGGACAATAGGTCCCCCCCATCATTTTACTTTAGGGGCCCCACCCGCCGCTCAGGGTGCTCACTGTTTACTAGACATGCCCCTACTCGCGGTATAGCGAGTAGGGGCAAAATTTACTAATACTAAGTAATTTTTTCTTAGTATTAGTACATTTGGCTGAAAGACCAATTTAGGTCTTTCAGCCTTTCGGTAGATAACTCCCTAATACCGTGGGAATTAGGGAGTTATCTACTAAGTGGCTGCAATAGAAGTGCCGAAGTAGCTGAAGTGCCGAAGTAGCTGAAGTGCCGAAGTAGCTGAAGTGCCGAAGTAGCTGAAGTGCCGAAGTAGCTGAAGTGCCGAAGTAGCTGAAGTGCCGAAGTAGCTGAAGTGCCGAAGTAGCTGAAGTGCCGAAGTAGCTGAAGTGCCGAAGTAGCTGAAGTGCCGAAGTAGCTGAAGTGCCGAAGTAGCTGAAGTGCCGAAGTAGCTGAAGTGCCGAAGTAGCTGAAGTGCCGAAGTAGCTGAAGTGCCGAAGTAGCTGAAGTGCCGAAGTAGCTGAAGTGCCGAAGTAGCTGAAGTGCCGAAGTAGCTGAAGTGCCGAAGTAGCTGAAGTGCCGAAGTAGCTGAAGTGCCGAAGTAGCTGAAGTGCCGAAGTAGCTGAAGTGCCGAAGTAGCTGAAGTGCCGAAGTAGCTGAAGTGCCGAAGTAGCTGAAGTGCCGAAGTAGCTGAAGTGCCGAAGTAGCTGAAGTGCCGAAGTAGCTGAAGTGCCGAAGTAGCTGAAGTGCCGAAGTAGCTGAAGTGCCGAAGTAGCTGAAGTGCCGAAGTAGCTGAAGTGCCGAAGTAGCTGAAGTGCCGAAGTAGCTGAAGTGCCGAAGTAGCTGAAGTGCCGAAGTAGCTGAAGTGCCGAAGTAGCTGAAGTGCCGAAGTAGCTGAAGTGCCGAAGTAGCTGAAGTGCCGAAGTAGCTGAAGTGCCGAAGTAGCTGAAGTGCCGAAGTAGCTGAAGTGCCGAAGTAGCTGAAGTGCCGAAGTAGCTGAAGTGCCGAAGTAGCTGAAGTGCCGAAGTAGCTGAAGTGCCGAAGTAGCTGAAGTGCCGAAGTAGCTGAAGTGCCGAAGTAGCTGAAGTGCCGAAGTAGCTGAAGTGCCGAAGTAGCTGAAGTGCCGAAGTAGCTGAAGTGCCGAAGTAGCTGAAGTGCCGAAGTAGCTGAAGTGCCGAAGTAGCTGAAGTGCCGAAGTAGCTGAAGTGCCGAAGTAGCTGAAGTGCCGAAGTAGCTGAAGTGCCGAAGTAGCTGAAGTGCCGAAGTAGCTGAAGTGCCGAAGTAGCTGAAGTGCCGAAGTAGCTGAAGTGCCGAAGTAGCTGAAGTGCCGAAGTAGCTGAAGTGCCGAAGTAGCTGAAGTGCCGAAGTAGCTGAAGTGCCGAAGTAGCTGAAGTGCCGAAGTAGCTGAAGTGCCGAAGTAGCTGAAGTGCCGAAGTAGCTGAAGTGCCGAAGTAGCTGAAGTGCCGAAGTAGCTGAAGTGCCGAAGTAGCTGAAGTGCCGAAGTAGCTGAAGTGCCGAAGTAGCTGAAGTGCCGAAGTAGCTGAAGTGCCGAAGTAGCTGAAGTGCCGAAGTAGCTGAAGTGCCGAAGTAGCTGAAGTGCCGAAGTAGCTGAAGTGCCGAAGTAGCTGAAGTGCCGAAGTAGCTGAAGTGCCGAAGTAGCTGAAGTGCCGAAGTAGCTGAAGTGCCGAAGTAGCTGAAGTGCCGAAGTAGCTGAAGTGCCGAAGTAGCTGAAGTGCCGAAGTAGCTGAAGTGCCGAAGTAGCTGAAGTGCCGAAGTAGCTGAAGTGCCGAAGTAGCTGAAGTGCCGAAGTAGCTGAAGTGCCGAAGTAGCTGAAGTGCCGAAGTAGCTGAAGTGCCGAAGTAGCTGAAGTGCCGAAGTAGCTGAAGTGCCGAAGTAGCTGAAGTGCCGAAGTAGCTGAAGTGCCGAAGTAGCTGAAGTGCCGAAGTAGCTGAAGTGCCGAAGTAGCTGAAGTGCCGAAGTAGCTGAAGTGCCGAAGTAGCTGAAGTGCCGAAGTAGCTGAAGTGCCGAAGTAGCTGAAGTGCCGAAGTAGCTGAAGTGCCGAAGTAGCTGAAGTGCCGAAGTAGCTGAAGTGCCGAAGTAGCTGAAGTGCCGAAGTAGCTGAAGTGC
The DNA here is from genome assembly GCF_036172605.1 of Pelobates fuscus. NCBI lineage: Eukaryota > Metazoa > Chordata > Amphibia > Anura > Pelobatidae > Pelobates > Pelobates fuscus. The sequence continues at coordinate 201,564,008 of NC_086323.1, forward strand.
CGAAGTAGCTGAAGTGCCGAAGTAGCTGAAGTGCCGAAGTAGCTGAAGTGCCGAAGTAGCTGAAGTGCCGAAGTAGCTGAAGTGCCGAAGTAGCTGAAGTGCCGAAGTAGCTGAAGTGCCGAAGTAGCTGAAGTGCCGAAGTAGCTGAAGTGCCGAAGTAGCTGAAGTGCCGAAGTAGCTGAAGTGCCGAAGTAGCTGAAGTGCCGAAGTAGCTGAAGTGCCGAAGTAGCTGAAGTGCCGAAGTAGCTGAAGTGCCGAAGTAGCTGAAGTGCCGAAGTAGCTGAAGTGCCGAAGTAGCTGAAGTGCCGAAGTAGCTGAAGTGCCGAAGTAGCTGAAGTGCCGAAGTAGCTGAAGTGCCGAAGTAGCCGAAGTTCCGAATTGCGAAAATCCTAAATTTCAGAATGCCGAACCGAACTGAAATTTTTCCCCATGCACATGCCTAATCAGTATAAGTAACTCTGTACCCCCTTCACGTCCTGGGGCGCCGAGCTCCAAAGCTCACCCCACTTTTATGTAATGTGTATTCATGTGTGTCCCTGTGTCAAGTTAGTATCTCCCAAAGCGGGAGATAGTTATCTGTCACCCAGCCCCCCTTCTGCCTTGGATTGTGTTGTGTTAGATGGAGATAAAAAGCTGTGTAACCAAATAAAGATTGAAAAAGTTGTACCCTGGAACTGTGTCCCATCCAGTAACTGGGGAAATGGGTCTGACCTATCATTACCAAAGGAGATAACCAGCCAGGTTACCTAGGTCCCGCTACAACTGGTGGCAAGCAGCGGGATCCCATGTCTCTGCCAACAGACCCATGGATTACAGTACTCTAAAGCGACCAACACTGCAAGACTTGTGTGAAGCCAGAGGGATAACGCCTGGCGGTCGTAACAAGACCGAATTGACTGCTGCGCTGATGGAGGATGACCAGGCAAACTGAGGCAACTACCCCCCAGCCAGTGGCCGGAGATGAGGAAGAAGTGTGCAAGGAGGTTACCCAGTGCCTGGCATATTATAGAGAGCCACCCTCAGAGGAGACCGTTAGGAGGACCTTTTCGGAAGTACAAGCCTATGTCTATGCCAATAGACATAAGACGACACCTCCGAACCCAGATGGAGGAAGGATGGAAGAGAGGGCGCCGGGAGGCACAACCGCCCCGGCCCGCAAACTACTGTACAATGCCTTCAAAGAGTTCAAGGAAGCAGAAGAAGGCATCAATGACTTTCTACAAGATTTTGAGCGCCAGTGCCTACTCCAAGCCATCGACCCCACCTACTGGGTTATCCTTTAGCTGACTTAATTATCTCACAGGCAGATGTTGTTCGTGATCCTGTCACCCAGTTTCTGATCACCGGTGAGGATGGCGTGCGTAACACAGTGCGTTCCACCTCGAGCCTCACTTCGGGGGATCAGCCCTGTTTGTGAGATGATGGTGATAATGTGCCTGGGATCCGTGGTGAGTATGATTTCCTGTGATGATATCCAGGCTGGCTGGAGCTGTGTGGATGTTTCTTTAGGCTGTCTGACGCATTTCGTAGGGGGTAGCCCTACTTCCTCAGAGACGTATAACCTATACGTCTCTGAGGACGTAGGGCTACCCCCTACGAAACACGTACCCATTGGGGGTAGCCCTACTTCCTCAGTTTGTTGAGTTCTTGTTCTTGAGTTTGTTGAGTTCTTGGAAGGGAATACTTTAGTGCCATGGGGAAGGGGACTTTAGTGCCTCTGTGCATGTAGCAGCATACCATGGTACAAGAACTCAACAAACTCCCAACACCAATCAGGATGATGGCTAACGTCAGTAGTGAGAAAGTCAATACTTGGATGTGGAATTATCTGTTGGCACAAACAGAATAGAGTATAGCCTGTACACTAAGGCCACAGACCGAAATACGCTGCTACACGCACAGAGTGTTTACCCCATGGCACTAGTCTTCCCTTCCAAAAGCTCAATATCTAAGAGTGATAAGGAACAACTCTAAAGAAGATCTGAAAGAGAGACAGTTCTCTGAGATGACGGACAGGTTCTTGGAACGTGGTACCAGCGCTCTATCCTAGATAAAGCACTTATAGAGGACAAGTCGCCTCGAGTACAGAAAAAGGCATCTGAAACCCAGAGAATGTTTGTTTTTTTCCTAAAACCTTCCATCGGTTATCCCCACAAATTCCTTCAACCATTAAAAAGAACTGGAGGATATTGGCAACTGATGACACCCTCCCCAAAGTTTTTCAAGAACAACCTCTGATCTGCTTTAAGATGAACAGAAACTTAAAAGACCTCTTGGTCCACACGGACCCTATTTTGAGCTACACGGAGAAGGATACACCATTAAACCGTGGTAGTATACGCTGCCTTAGCTGCGTAACGTGCGGCCATATGACCCCCATCAAGAACGTTTATGCATCCTCATACCGACAAGAAGTACTCCATTAGAAGCACTATCACCTGCAAAACCACACACGGTGTGTATAAGCTCACGTGTCCATGTGGCCTTGTATACATCGGCAAGACCAAAACAGCGCTATGTGAGAGGATCAGAGGACATCGATCCAGCAGTAGACTGGCATATAGGGATGGGATGTCTGATAAACTTGTATCCAAGCACTTTCTTGAACAGAAACATCCATTGGCCTCTTTGAAATTTGTGGCAATTGACCACGTCCCCATATCAAGAAGAGCGGGAGATCATGGCAAGATTCTACTGAATAGATAGACGTTTTGGATATATGAGTTGGACACTGTATCTCCAAAGGGCTTGAATGAGACTCTCTTTCCACTCTTTTTTATAAGTATTCTCTATATTTGTTGCATTATATATATTATTTGCTGCAGTCTGTTTACAGCATCTCAATTATATCTGTGTTATATAATACTCTACCCTGAATTATTTTAGAGTTATTAGTCCTAGTTTTATGATGGTCTGCCCTAGCCATTAATACAGTACGTCTAAATTGAAAGTGCAAGATTCCTTTTTGTGGAATATTTTTACATCACTATTTCATACTAAGCATAAGGGAGTAATTATCTACTTACCTGTATATATTCTATGGCAGCAACCATGTTTGTTGGCAGCATTGTGACCAGGACTTTTTTTTTTTCTTTTTTTTATTATTAATGCCAAAGAAATGAAAACGGGCAGTACATCACATTTTACACATTATCCATCAATAAAATCTTTCCTTCAAGCCACTTGCAGTAACAGCCTTTATATTATTCATTATCATTATAAGCATTCATACTAAAACATTCCCATGTTGCTGTGGCAAACCTAGCCACTTCTGGACTATATGCAGTATAGGTTGTCCGTAGGCTGACTGTATGATGTGTTCCATTAAATGTGTATGTATTGTGCTATGGCCGTTCGCACGCTGGCAGCCGTACGCTGCCAGCGTACCAGCATTCATACGACGAAAACACGGCTATCCTGGCCATTCGCCGTACGAATACGGGCTCCCCAGGTCGACCACACATCCCCAAGTCGTGTGGTACCAAGTAACCGATTGCAACATTGTTGCAATCGGTAATTAAGGGCTCTCCTAGGTGGCCGTCGATCCACTACCGACCATGCGGCGGTCGGCCATCTTGGATCCTTTGTCTCTGCAGCGGTGTTCGGTCGTCGAGAGCCTGGACTTGAAAACGGCTACTCGATGATCCGAGCCCCGCTGGGCTTCCAGAGCGTTCGGGAGTTCCGCGTTCGGTACATTATATGTCCCGTACTTATTCGGTACTTTTAAACCAACTTTCATGTTTAAATGTATTATGTGCGGCGTTCGGTCAATTCAGCTGGGATCAGAGCGGTATTCTCACAAAGTGTGCGCTCCGACCCCAGCTACCTACCGAACGTTCGATTATTCCAAAGTACCGAATATTATGTGAATTATGGATTTTAGAGTCAATTGTCGGTTTTGCTGCACGAGGGGATAATCCACTTAATCGTCCATTTTAGTGGGAGTATCCCTCTCGTGCCGCAATGCCTGTTGGGAAAGTCACAATGCATGTTGGGAGAAATCCCCTGGATTATCTGTGTGGAAACCCCTTGCATGGGGAACTGTATAAATACGCTGCTTGTGAATAAACCGAGTTAGTTGACTCCCAAACTGTGTTTCGTCCGGTTATTGGGAGGATTGGGAATATTGCCTTGCTTTCTACTCTGACTGTGGATTTCCTGAGGATACCAACGGATGTCGTGGACGGTTATACCGCATTCCGTTACAATTGGTGGCAAGCGACGGGATCCGAACCTTACAGCCGAAAAAGCAGCGTTCGTGTAAACTGGAACTACCGAACAAGGAAAGCAAGGGCAATTCGTATGGAGATTGACTACACCATACTGAAACGACAGACTTTAAAAGAGCTACTGGAAGCCAGGGGCAAGATAGCCAGCAACAAATCTAAGGCTGTGCTGATCGCTGAACTAATGGAGGGAGACAGAGCCCGCAGCGCTACACCTCCACCAGCCAAGGAAGAGACCCCATTCCAAAAAGAGCTACGAACCAGGTTGGAGTTTCTGCCGCAACCAGTATCGTTGGAAATGTTGACCGTGATGATATCGGATGTACAGGACTATCTGCTGGCAACCAACCCACCAGCAACCCCACCTAGGGCAGAGTCTGTTACTGCCTCCACCTATGGACAAATAAAACCCAAAGTCCCACATCACGCCTTTAAAGCGTTTTGTGAAGAAAAGGACGAAATCGATGGGTACTTACAGGATTTTGAGCGGCTGTGCGATTTGCACGATTTGGAACCCGCAGTATGGGTACCGCTGCTGGCCGGCAAATTATCGGGTAGGGCAGCTGAAGCCTACCGTGCTGTACCTCGAGAGGACAGCAAAGATTACCCTAAAGTAAAGAGGGCGATCTTGGAGAGGTATGCTATTACCCCAGAAGCATACCGGCGCAAGTTCAGGGGCTTGCGCAAACCGGAGAAAGATTCTCACGCAGAGTGGGCACACAAGCTGGATCAAGCATCGCAAGGATGGATACAGGCCAGCAACGCCACTAATATGGAGGAGTTACGACAGCTTATGCTACTGGAGCAGTTTTTTAATGGCTTGTCCCCAGACGCACAAGAATGGGTGAGAGACCGTAAACCCCTCACCCTACCCGAAGCCGCTAGATTGGCGGATCAGCATTTTGATGCCCGGAGGCATCACGGATCACAGAATAAGGCCCCCCCTCGGATTACCGGGCCACCCCATAATTTTACTCCTACCGGCCCCACCGTACCCCTGCACAGGCCAGCACTGAATACTCCACCACCCCCCTCCCGATACAACGGCCGGGCTAACATTCAGTGTCACACCTGCAAGCAGTGGGGACACATTTCTCGGGAGTGCACCCAAAACCGGAGCCGGCAGGCTTGGAATCAGGTGCGACAAAATTTGGCACCAAGGGCTGCTGCACACCATTACCAGGTAGCACCCGTCACCCAAGAATTGCTGAGCGCTCAAATTGAGGAGCCGCTAGGGGTGCTCCACGAAGTAATGTCGGTCCGAGCCACCGACAACCGACAACATCATCGGCAGCTAGTAACCCTAGAGGGCAAGGAGGTACAAGGGCTCCGGGATTCGGGAGCCACTTTGACTTTGGTTGCACCACATTTGGTACCGGGCGCAACCCACACTGGCGGGTCAGTGGCAGTACGGGTGGCCGGGGGAGCAGTATACCGGCTACCGACTGCCAAAGTACACTTGGATTGGGGTGTGGGAGAGGGGACTGTGGAAGTAGGGCTTATGCAAAATTTACCTGCAGATGTTGTGCTGGGGAATGACTTAGGCCAAATGACTTCCGCTTTTATTCCCCAGACTCCCTATCAGGAGGCACACCCCGTAACCACCCGGCAACAGGCTCGCACCACGGCTACACCGATACACTCTGAGGCTCAGGTAAGAGACCATGCTCCCCAACCGACCCCCATGTCCTGGGATACCCCGACTACCTTTGCGACCGAAGTCCAGACCGATCCCACCCTCCAAGTATATAGGGACCGGGCACAAACAGACCAAACCGGGCTAGAGGGGGAGCGGTACATCTGGGAGAAGGAGTTGTTATACCGTGTCACGACTAAAGATGTGGGGGGGTCTGTCACCCTGACTAACAAGCAGCTAGTGGTACCGCAAAAGTATAGACAGGAGCTGCTTAAAATTGCTCATGACATTCCCTTGTCAGGACACCTAGGGATGACCCGTACCCGGTACCGCTTAACGCATGCCTTCTTCTGGCCCGGCATCTCGCAGGATGTGCGCCAGTATTGCACCTCTTGCGACGTCTGCCAGAGAGTAGGTAAACGAGGGGATCGCCACAAGGCCAAGCTATGTCCCCTACCCATTATCGCAGAGCCCTTCAGCCGAGTAGCGGTAGATATCGTAGGGCCCCTGCCAAAACCCAGTCCCTCTGGCAAAAGATACATTCTGACTGTAGTGGATTACGCCACCAGGTACCCCGAAGCTGTGGCCCTCACTAATATACATGCTGAGACCGTAGCGGAGGCATTAATGAAAGTGTTTTCCCGGGTAGGGTTCCCCCAAGAGATAATCTCGGACCGAGGTACCCAGTTTACGGCCGAAGTTACTCAACATATGTGGAAGGTATGTGGCATTAAGCCAATAGTTAATTCCGCCTACCACCCCCAGTCCAATGGGTTATGTGAGAGGTTCAACGGGACACTGAAGCAGATGCTTCGGACGTTCGGGGAGACCCACAAAGACTGGGAGCGGTTTCTGCCTCACCTACTCTTTGCTTATAGAGAGGTTCCCCAGGAGTCGACCGGATTCTCCCCGTTTGAATTACTATTTGGGAGGAGGGTGCGGGGACCCTTGAACTTAATTAGGGAACATTGGGAGGGAGAGAGTACTACCAACGAAACCCCTATCATATCATACGTCCTGGAATTCAGGGACCGTCTGGAGGCGCTCACTCAGGCTGTACACACCAACCTCCAGGCGGCCCAGCAACGACAGCGACGCTGGTACGATAGAGGAGCCCGAGACCGCAGCTTTCAGGTGGGACAGAAGGTTTTAATTTTAAAACCTGTCCGCACAGACAAGCTGCAGGCCATGTGGCAAGGCCCATACCAGGTAGTGGAGCAGCGATGCGACACTACCTATGTGATCGGCCCCTGCTCAGGGGTAGGGAAGAGACGCATGCTCCACGTGAACCTGCTCAAACCCTACCATGAGAGGAACAAGGATGTGACGGCCATCTGTGCCTCCTCCTTAGAGGATCAGGAGAACCTACCCTTACCTGACCTACTAGAACCCGAGGCACCGATAGAGCCCTCCCAGGGAGTTCAGCTGGGGGAGCGGCTAAGCGCCCATGAGCGTGCCCAGGTACAAGCGCTGATCGAAGCCAAAGGAGCTACCTTCTCCAATTTACCTGGTTACACTCCGCTAGCCACTCACCGAGTAGACACCCTGGGACAGCTACCTATGAGACAGGCTCCATATAGGGTTCCGGAATCCGTCCGTACCCATATGAAAGCCGAGCTAGATGAGATGTTACAGCTAGGGGTTATCGAACCCTCCGATAGCCCCTGGGCATCGCCGGTAGTCCTAGTACCGAAAAAGGATGGCACCACTCGGTTCTGTGTCGACTACCGGAGGCTAAATGACAAGACGGTGTCTGATGCCTACCCGATGCCCCGGATAGACGAGCTGTTAGATAAGATGGCACGGGGCCAGTATCTCACTACCATTGATTTGTGTAAGGGATACTGGCAAATTCCACTAGCCGATGACGCCGTCCCCAAGTCGGCGTTTGTCACTCCGTTTGGCCTGTACCATTTCAAGGTCATGCCCTTCGGAATGAAAAACGCTCCGGCTACCTTTCAGCGGATGGTAGATCGGCTACTGGACGGGTTCCAAGAGTATGCCTGTGCCTATCTAGATGACATAGCCATCTTTAGCCAGACCTGGGAGGACCACCTACACCATATAGGGGCGATCCTAGATCGTATTGGGGAGGCTGGGTTAACGTTAAAGCCTAGCAAGTGCCACATAGGTATGGCTGAGGTGCAGTATCTGGGACACCGAGTAGGGTGTGGGCAGCAGAGACCCGAGCCAGCCAAGATTGAGGCCGTAGCAAAGTGGCCTACCCCCAGGACTAAGACTCAGGTGCTGGCGTTTTTAGGGACGGCCGGCTACTACCGGAAGTTTGTTCCAGACTATAGCACCCTGGCCAAACCCCTGACGGACTTGACTAAAAAGAACCTTCCCCGACAGGTTGTCTGGGCCCCAGAGTGTGAGCAGGCATTCCAGCAACTCAAAACGGCTCTAACTAATGCTCCTGTGTTAACTGCTCCTGATCCAACTAAAAGATTTCTTGTTCACACAGACGCTTCAATGTTTGGATTGGGGGCAGTACTGAGCCAAGTGGGAGCCGATGGCGGAGAACACCCCGTAGCTTACCTAAGCCGCAAGTTACTACCGCGTGAAGTGAGCTACGCTGCCATCGAGAAAGAATGCCTGGCCGTGGTGTGGGCCCTCAAAAAGTTACAGCCATATTTGTACGGACAACCTTTTTCCTTACTCACAGATCACAACCCGTTAGTGTGGCTGAACCGTGTATCTGGGGACAATGCCCGGCTGCTGCGCTGGAGTTTGGCGCTGCAGCCCTTTGACTTTACCATTCACTATCGACCCGGAAAACAAAACGGTAACGCTGACGGGTTATCCAGACAGACTGAACTCGAAAAGTGATCTGTGAGTACTCTCCCGGACATCCCCAAGCCGATCCGTTGGGATCAGACTGTGTATGCCGGCTTGGTTCTGGGGGAGCATTGTGGCAAACCTAGCCACTTCTGGACTATATGCAGTATAGGTTGTCCGTAGGCTGACTGTATGATGTGTTCCGTTAAATGTGTATGTATTGTGCTATGGCCGTTCGCACGCTGGCAGCCGTACGCTGCCAGCGTACCAGCATTCATACGACGAAAACACGGCTATCCTGGCCATTCGCCGTACGAATACGGGCTCCCCAGGTCGACCACACATCCCCAAGTCGTGTGGTACCAAGTAACCGATTGCAACATTGTTGCAATCGGTAATTAAGGGCTCTCCTAGGTGGCCGTCGATCCACTACCGACCATGCGGCGGTCGGCCATCTTGGATCCTTTGTCTCTGCAGCGGTGTTCGGTCGTCGAGAGCCTGGACTTGAAAACGGCTACTCGATGATCCGAGCCCCGCTGGGCTTCCAGAGCGTTCGGGAGTTCCGCGTTCGGTACATTATATGTCCCGTACTTATTCGGTACTTTTAAACCAACTTTCATGTTTAAATGTATTATGTGCGGCGTTCGGTCAATTCAGCTGGGATCAGAGCGGTATTCTCACAAAGTGTGCGCTCCGACCCCAGCTACCTACCGAACGTTCGATTATTCCAAAGTACCGAATATTATGTGAATTATGGATTTTAGAGTCAATTGTCGGTTTTGCTGCACGAGGGGATAATCCACTTAATCGTCCATTTTAGTGGGAGTATCCCTCTCGTGCCGCAATGCCTGTTGGGAAAGTCACAATGCATGTTGGGAGAAATCCCCTGGATTATCTGTGTGGAAACCCCTTGCATGGGGAACTGTATAAATACGCTGCTTGTGAATAAACCGAGTTAGTTGACTCCCAAACTGTGTTTCGTCCGGTTATTGGGAGGATTGGGAATATTGCCTTGCTTTCTACTCTGACTGTGGATTTCCAGAGGATACCAACGGATGTCGTGGACGGTTATACCGCATTCCGTTACAGTTGCCTTAATAATACATTAGTTTAGTAAATACATACCATTCAACTCCTAGTTGTGCTGATCATATTATTAGCTTATAATGAACTAACTTACAGTAGTGATGTACTACTTTATTAATTTGTTGCGTTATTAGTTTCTAGTTTCCTTAACTAAATTAAAGAAGAAAAGAAAAGGAAAGAAAAACCCTGGTTGTTCTCCACGTTACCTATTTACATACCAGTCTACTCTTTACTGGACCTAACCACCTTGTATAAAGCATACTCCAGTCACAAATCTTACTTTACCTGGGTCTGTTCCAAGGGGACTCTTCCCCTTTTAAGTTATACCAAGCTTATAGCTACCCTCACTCGTATAACGAACACGTGTTTAGTCGTCGAGCGTCTGGAACTAAAATCGGACGCTCGACTACCCAGACACTGCTCAGACCTCCAGAACAACGGAAACGTTTGATTCAAACTGCCGACCGGCCCGCTGTTCGGTAGGATTAATTCCCCCAGACTAGGGGATTCATCCGAACGCAGAGTTAGAGCCGGATGGCTAAGCTGTTTGGTACTTTTCCTTCATTGAAATAGACCGACCGCAGGGCCAGAATTCATGGAGCTGTTTTCGGCCTCTAAATCCTTGCATCGGTCAAAACTTTAACTGGCTATAACTCCCGAACCCCTGGTCCGATCTGGGTGAATTTTGAGTATGTTGCTCACCCAGATCAGACCTACCAGGGGACCCCTTAATTGTCCCCGTACCCCCTGTATTTGGGGGACATCCAGGAAGTGGGGAAATCTCTGCCTCCACTAATATGTTTAACTGTTAATCTAAGGGGAGGAGAGGGAGAGGAGGTGACCACGATATGATTGGGTACTGTAAATTACCTCCCTTGCATGGGAAAAATGCATAAAAGCAAACTTGTGAATACAGCTGACAGTTGACGCCCAGACTATGTGTCGTCTAGTCCTTGGGGAGGTGGATTATGCTGTGTTCCTGTGATTTTGTATGTGGAATCTTTGTTCCCAGCGGAGAGCCATTGGAGTAACCCCTGCCCCTCCGCTACAATTGGTGGCAAGCGACGGGATTCAAACCTCACAGCAGACCGTTGTTCGGCAGTTACAGCCATTTGGGAAATTTGCTATTTCGTATGGAACCGAAAGGAAAGGGTATGTGAATATACCCGAACGGATAGTGAATGGGGACAGATTATACCAACTTGAAACGGGCCCCACTAAAAGAACTATTGGAAGCAAGGGGGAATTATTGCCAGCAATAAAACCAAAGCTACCCTTATTGCTGAACTCATGGAGGGAGACCAGGCAGCTGCTGCAGCACCTCTTAGGGACAGCACACAGAATGAGTTTGGAAGAGAACTCCAAAGCAGACTGGCCTTTTTCCCAGGTACGCCTCCCATCGAAACCTTGGAAAGGATTATGGCAGATGTCCACGAATACGTAATGGAAAGCAGCGGGCAGACCGGAGGTCCAGAGAGGGGTCCCCAACCCCACCACACATAGTACCGGGGAAAACCTAAAATTCTGTATCATGCTTTTAAAAACTATGTGGAGACCGAGGACATCGATGGCTACTTGCATGACTTTGAGAGGTTATGCCAATTACATGAGATCAACGCCGCCGACCTGGTACCCCTGCTGGTGGGTAAGCTAGCGGGCCGGGCAGCAGAAGCCTACCGCACCATGCCAGACGAGGATAGCAGAGACTACCAGAAAGTAAAGCAGGCGATCCTGGACAGGTATGCAATTACCCCGGAGGCATACCGGCAGCGGTTCCGAGAAAGCCGAAAGACGGAGAAAGATACTCACATGGAGTGGGCACACCGCTTAATTAGGGCGGGCAAAGGTTGGGTGCAAGCCGCACAAGCAACCACAGTGGAGGATAGGCTACAATTATTGCTACTGGTGCAATTCTTCCAGGGGTTAACCCCAGATTTACAAAACTGGCTGAGGGATCGGAAACCGCGCATCTTAACTGACGCAGCCAGGTTGGCAGACGAGTACCAAGATGCCAGAAGGGGCAGCGGGCACAGGCACGGCCCACCTTGGAAGCTGTTAACACACCTCCCACCATTACCCCCACCCCAGCACTGCGTCCGGGTGGTGGGAACTACCAAACACCTCCACGGTACAACAATGCCCGATCTTTCATCAGGTGCCACACGTGTAACCAGCAGGGCCACATGCAGAGAGACTGTCCCAGGAACAAAAACCACTCCACGTGGAATACTCCAACCAATTCCCCTGCAAACCGGGCAGCAGTACACTGCTACCAGAGTGAGCCCCGACAACCTTCCTTCGGGACCTGGTCTAATGAAGAACCTTTGGGCACACTCCACGAGGTTAACCCAGTACAAGCGGCTGCAGACAACCGACAGGGACACCGCCAAGGGGTACACATAGAGGGAAAATGCCTTCAGGGTCTGCGCGATTCTGGGGCCACCATAACTCTGGTGCGCAATCACCTAGTCCCCAAGCACCAGCTCACTGGAGAATATGTGGCAGTCCGGGTTGCAGGGGGAGCTATTTACAAAATTCCCACAGCTAAAGTACATTTGGATTGGGGAGCGGGGTCTGGGAATGTGGAAGTGGGCTTCATGCAGGATTTACCAGCTGATGTCATCCTGGGTAACGACTTGGGGGAGCTGACCTCCGCTTTCGTTTCTCAGCACCCCGCGCAGGAAGCGCTACCCGTTGTAACACGGCAGCAGGCCCGCACCACCGCATCTTCGGAACACTCTGAGGCTCCGGCAAGTAACAGTACTACCCCCCTTTCGTCCCCTGGGCTCCCCCCTTAGAATTTGGTACTGAAGTAGTCACTGACCCGTCCCTGCAGGTATACCGGGATAGGGTTACACAGAATCAGGCAGGGTTGGAGGGTGAAAGATACGTTTGGGAGAAAGGATTATTGTATAGATATGCTGAGAAGGTAGTAGCAGGCTCTGTACCCATGACCCTCACACAATTAGTAGTGCCCAGAAAGTACAGGCAAGAATTGCTACGTATTGCCCACGACATCCCTTTGTCAGGACATCTAGGCGTCAGTAGGACAAAGCATCGTTTGACCCAAAACTTCTTTTGGCCAGGGGTCTCCAAAGATATTCGGCAAACTTGTGACACATGCCAGAGAGTAGGGAAGAGAGGGGACCGGTACAAGGCAAAAATGCACTCCCTACCCATAATAGATGAACCCTTTAGTAGAGTGGCAGTAGATATAATCGGACCCCTAGCGAAACCCAGCCCGTCAGGGAAAAAAGTATATACTAGATGCCTTTTGAGTTAACAATAGTATTACAGGACTCTGTGGAAATGAAGTTAATGGGAAAATTGTGAATATAGAATGTGTAAAAATGTCTCAATATATTCGAGATAAAATGTATCAGCTAATCATACCATATCCCTCCACATGAAAGGGTGGGAGAAAAATCAAATTAGCTGAAATGATAATCTAGTAAAGGTTTCTAAAATATTTATAAACCAGTACATATAAGAATAAACAAAATAAATCGATTATCCCTCTTAGGGTTAAACTTCAAAGTTAGTATCAGTTATATAGTGCAGCCGACAGAGTGCTTCTTAGAAAGGTTTATTAGCACATATACACTGTCAGAACATTACACACAAATATATAAAAACTAATACATAAAATGTTCCTAATAAGAAAGGGTGATAGTACCAGGTTGGCAGTCTGAGGGTCACAAGTTGTTGGTTTCTCTCTTTCACCGGCCGGATAAAAGCGAGTCTGGATCTCCTCGTGCTGTATCAACACTGCCTGTCAGCCGCGTGCGTTCCACTGCGGCTCTGGATGCGTTCCAATCAGCCTGCTCTTGGAGATCGGTATAGGATGCCGCCTAACGCGTTTCGTGATCATAGGATCACTTCATCAGAGGATGGCATCCTTGTTTCTTCGTTCTAATAAATACTATTCGGTCTAATTACGCTAATCAGCATTTAACCCTTAATCTGCTGTTGTGCTCACATAAAATCATAAATTATATTGCATTAATGTATCTACATGGTATTTACAATAAGTCAACTTTGTTTCTATACCTTCATAGATATTAAAGTTAAAAAATGTTTTAAACACATACATAAAGTACATAAATGAAATAAAATGGTACTTTCCAACACAATAAAGACTCTCAATACTTGAGCCTCATAAGACCACTTTGGATACTTAAAAAGGGGGGTGACCTAGAAACATAGAAACATAGAAACATAGAATGTGACGGCAGATAAGAACCATTCGGCCCATCTAGTCTGCCCAGTTTTCTAAATACTTTCATTAGTCCCTGGCCTTATCTTATAGTTAGGATAGCCTTATGCCTATCCCACGCATGCTTAAACTCCTTTACTGTGTTAACCTCTACCACTTCAGCTGGAAGGCTATTCCATGCATCCACTACCCTCTCAGTAAAGTAATACTTCCTGATATTATTTTTAAACCTTTGTCCCTCTAATTTAAGACTATGTCCTCTTGTTGTGGTAGTTTTTCTTCTTTTAAATATAGTCTCCTCCTTTATTGTGTTGATTCCCTTTATGTATTTAAATGTTTCTATCATATCCCCCCCTGTCTCGTCTTTCCTCCAAGCTATACATGTTAAGATCCTTTAACCTTTCCTGGTAAGTTTTATCCTGCAATCCATGAACCAGTTTAGTAGCCCTTCTTTGAACTCTCTCTAAGGTATCAATATCCTTCTGAAGATAGGATCTCCAGTACTGTGTACAGTACTCCAAGTGAGGTCTCACCAGTGTTCTGTACAATGGCATGAGCACTTCCCTCTTTCTACTGCTAATACCTCTCCCTATACAACCAAGCATTCTGCTAGCATTTCCTGCTGCTCTATTACATTGTCTGCCTACCTTTAAGTCATCAGAAATAATCACCCCTAAATCCCTTTCCTCAGATGTTGAAGTTAGGACTCTATCAAATATTTTGTACTCTACCCTTGGGTTTTTACGTCCAAGATGCATTATCTTGCACTTATCCACATTAAATGTCAGTTGCCACAACTCTGACCATTTTTCTAGTTTACCTAAATCATTTTCCATTTGGCTTATCCCTCCTGGAACATCAACCCTGTTACATATCTTAGTATCATCCGCAAAAAGACACACCTTACCATCAAGACCTTCTGCAATATCACTAATAAAAATATTAAAGAGAATGGGTCCAAGTACAGATCCCTGAGGTACCCCACTGGTGACAAGCCCAAGCTTCGAATATACTCCATTGACTACAACCCTCTGTTGCCTGTCACTCAGCCACTGCCTTACCCATTCAACAATATTGGAATCCAAACTCAAAGATTGTAGTTTATTGATAAGCCTTCTATGTGCAACAGTGTCAAAAGCCTTACTGAAATCTAGGTAAGCAATGTCTACTGCACCACCCTGATCTATAATTTTAGTTACCCAATCAAAAAAATCAATAAGATTAGTTTGGCATGATCTCCCTGAAGTAAACCCATGTTGCCTCTGGTCTTGAAATCCATGTGTTTTTAGATGTTCAACAATCCTATCCTTTAACATGGTTTCCATCACTTTCCCCACTACTGAAGTAAGGCTTACTGGCCTATAGTTGCCCGACTCCTCCCTATTACCTTTCTTGTGAATGGGCACAACATTCGCTAACTTCCAATCTTCTGGGACTACTCCTGTTATCAATGATTGGTTAAATAAATCTGTTAATGGTTTTGCTAGTACACCACTAAGCTCTTTTAATAGCTTTGGGTGTATTCCATCAGGTCCCATTGACTTATTTGTCTTTACTTTTGACAGTTGAAATAGAACCTCTTCCTCTGTAAACTCACGTGTAATAAATGACTCATTTATCATTTTACTTAACTGAGGTCCCTTTCCTTCATTTTCATCTGTAAATACCGAACAAAAATATTCATTGAGGCAGTCAGCTAGACCTTTATCCTCATCTACATACCTTCCTTCTTTTGTTTTTAATCTAACTAATCCTTGTTTTACTTTTCTTTTCTCATTTATGTATCTAAAAAAAGTTTTGTCCCCCTTTTTTACTGACTGTGCTATTTTCTCTTCTGTGTGGGATTTGGAAGCTCTTATAACTTGTTTAGCCTCTTTCTGCCTAATCTTATAGGTCATTCTGTCTTCCTCACTCTGGGTTTTTTTATAATTACTAAATGCTAACTTTTTGTTTTTTACTATTTTGGCCACATCTGCGGAGTACCACAGTGGTTTCTTGAATTTTTTGCTTTTACTGACAAGCCTAATGCAATTTTCTGTTGCCTTCAGTAGTGCAACTTTTAAATAATCCCATTTCTTTTGGACTCCATATAAATTGCTCCAGTCTGATAATGACTCCTTTACACATATTCTAATTTTAGAAAAGTCTGTTTTTCTAAAGTCTAAAACTTTTGTTTTTGTGTGGTGTGACTCAGTCACTGTTCTTATATTAAACCACACTGACTGATGATCACTGGATCCTAAACTTTCACCTACAGTAATATCTGATACCAAATCTCCATTTGTTAACACTAAATCTAGTATGGCCTCTTTACGAGTTGGCTCCTCAACGACTTGTTTTAGAGACAATCCCAGTAGGGAGTTTAGAATATGTGTGCTCCTGGCACAAGTAGCTATTTTTGTTTTCCAATTCACATCAGGAAGATTAAAGTCACCCATGATGATAACTTCCCCCTTCATTGTCATTTTAGCTATTTCTTCAACTAGTAGATTATCTAACTCTTCAATTTGTCCTGGGGGCCTATAAATCACACCTACACGAGTTACTGTGTGATTACCAAATTCTAACGTAACCCAAACGGACTCTATGTTCGCCTCACTAACCTTTATTAGGCTAGATTTTATGCTATCCTTTACATACAGGGCCACCCCTCCCCCTTTCTTGCCTTCCCTGTCTTTTCTATATAAAGAGTACCCTGGTATTGCTATGTCCCAGTCATTTTTCTTATTATACCATGTCTCAGTAACAGCGACTAAATCTACACTATCAGTTGCCATTATTGCCACAAGTTCATGGATCTTATTCCCTAAACTGCGAGCATTTGTAGACATGACTCTAAGCTTATCATTTTTTAACACACTTGCTACAGGCACCTTCTGTCCTTGTTTTGGGGGACAATTGGATTGATGTTTTATCACCCTTTTGCCCCCCCCTCCTAGTTTAAAAACATCCTAGCAAAACCTCTGAACTGCTCACTGAGAACATTTGTTCCCTTTTGAGAAAGATGCAAACCATCTTTTTTGTACAGTTTATTTCCATTCCAAACAGAGCTACCATGAGCAATAAAGCCAAATCCTTGCTCCCGACACCATTCACCAAGCCACAAGTTAAAGTCCCTAATACGCATCCGCCTGTCGTTCTGAGTGTTATGCACAGGCAGAACTTCAGAGAATGACAGTGTGGAGGCAACCTGCCGTATATCATTGGCAAAAACACTAAAAACTTCCTTAACCTCTGAAACCTCATTGCAAGCCAAGTCATTTGTCCCTAAATGGACAAGTACATCCAATTCCCCTTCCTGCTTTGCTTGCTTAACAATATTACAGATACGTCTCCTGTCTCTGTGAGCAGTAGCTCCAGGAAGACACCTCACAAGACCACCATTGTCCATCTCCACACCTCTTATGATGGAATCCCCCAACAACAACTGCTTTCTATTAGGCCTCACCATAGTCTTCAAGCCTCTCTGCACAACACCACTAGCCTCAGTGCCTCTCTGCACAACACCACTAGCCTCAGTGCCTCTCTGCACAACACCACTAGCCTCAGTGCCTCTCTGCACAACACCACTAGCCTCAGTGCCCCTCTGCACAACACCACTAGCCTCAGTGCCTCTCTGCACAACACCACTAGCCTCAGTGCCTCTCTGCACAACACCACTAGCCTCAGTGCCTCTCTGCACAACACCACTAGCCTCAGTGCCTCTCTGCACAACACCACTAGCCTCAGTGCCCCTCTGCACAACACCACTAGCCTCAGTGCCTCTCTGCACAACACCACTAGCCTCAGTGCCTCTCTGCACAACACCACTAGCCTCAGTGCCTCTCTGCACAACACCACTAGCCTCAGTGCCTCTCTGCACAACACCACTAGCCTCAGTGCCTCTCTGCACAACACCACTAGCCTCAGTGCCTCTCTGCACAACACCACTAGCCTCAGTGCCTCTCTGCACAACACCACTAGCCTCAGTGCCTCTCTGCACAACACCACTAGCCTCAGTGCCTCTCTGCACAACACCACTAGCCTCAGTGCCTCTCTGCACAACACCACTAGCCTCAGTGCCTCTCTGCACAACACCACTAGCCTCAGTGCCTATCTCCAGGACACCACTACACTCTGAAAGTGCAGAAAATGAATTATGTAGAACAGACTGTGCAATATGCCTTTTATCCACAACTCCAAGTCTACCAGATCCTACAGTAATCCATCTGCCATTCCTAGTATGTCTCTGCGGCAATGGCTTTGCAGCAGTTCCAGCCTGAATTTGTTTACCAGATAATTTACAAATCTCAGACTTCAAAAATACAATCTCCTGCCGCAAGATAGAGAACTGTCTACAGATTAGACAACAACCAAACCTCCAAAAAGTGGAACGTGAAACAAATGCAAAGCAACTATTACACTGAACTAAGAATCTAAACATAAAATAACTACATTTAAATTAAAATAAATTAAAAAACTGATAGTCAAACTGTTGTGAAGTCCTCTTAATTCTAGTTTATACATCTGGAGTGCCTTGTTGCACCCTTTATATTGGCTCAGACATTTTTTTACTATATAAGAGAAACTGACAACACTCCAAATATTAACTTCAGAAAAAATATCCTTATATAAATACATTACCAAAACTATATAATATTAAAATACAAATAAAATACTTAAAACTATGAATGACTCTGATATCTTAATCTTCCCGTGTGAAAATCTGCAAGACATAAAGTGTTCATTAGTATCTTGTTAAATGGCATTTGATCAGGCAATCATTACTCCATAATTAACTCTTTCTTTGCTGGTATACTCTCATAGGATGAAAAAATAAATATAACCCACAATAATGTCTAGGCCGACCTTTATTCCATTTGTCAGATACTAACTCCTGGAATAATACCGTCACGCCCGCTATAATAAATTCTATAAACCCGCTAATGAAAAAATAAGTACACATACAGTAATGTCGTCTATTAAAAAATCCATAAGTCTAACTATGTTTTAGAATGGAAGAGGAGTTTTTAGTTTGTAATTTATATCTACACAGTAATAGGGTATTCTTATAACGAGACTGCATAGTTGTAGTAACTCAATCAGTCTCCTTCATATAGAAAAAAATAAAAAAAATAAAAATAAAAACAGTAAAAAATCTATATATGACATTTTGCCATTGAAATGAGGAGAGGATGTTCATGTCATAGAAAGGCATTCAGCTCAAAGTCAATATTCAAGCCTTGTGGTTCCAGGCTATTGAGCTTGAAAATCCATTTGGCTTCGGTTTTATCCAGAGCTTTCTCTAGGTCTCCTCCTCTCCAATGAATATTCACTTTTTCAATGGCTAAAAACTCAAGACCTGCTGGGTTATTAGAATGATAAGTAGAAAAATGTCTAGAAAGATTGTGGGTGATTAACCCCTTCTTTATGTTTCGAATATGTTCTCCCAGTCTTACTTTCAATTTTCTTTTAGTCCTCCCAACATAATGTCTTCCACAAGGACATGTAAGCAGGTAAATAACTCCAACAGAGTTACAGCTTAGATTTGTTCTTATTTTGAAATCTTCATCCCCTTTCATATTTTTTAATTTTTTAATCACAGACGATGGGCTGGGTTGTTTTTACAGCCTTGACAATTACCACATTTATAAAAACCCACATTCTCCAGGCTGTCATTCTGTGTTCTAATTTCTTTTAGCGTGGGAGCCAGTATGGTCTTAAGATTCGGTGCTCTTGAATAAATGACTTTGGGTTTGTCATCCAGAATGGAGCTTAGTGTGTTGTCCCCCTTTAAAACTTTCCAGTGTTTGTTCAAAATATTCTTGACCTTCCCTGCCTGATTACTATATTGGGTTATAAATGCTGGAGTTCCAGTATCTAGTTTGAGTGTTTGTTGTCTGCTTACCAAGGTTTCTTCTCTTGGTAGGTTAAGAGCTCTTTCCATCGCATTAATCAGTTGTTCTTTGTCATAACCTTTCTTTAGAAATTGTATTTTCATCTCTTCCATTTGGTTTTTACAAATGTCCAGTTCAGTACAATTGCACCTAATGCGCCTGAATTGTCCATAGGGGAAGTTGTCAAGCCACGTCTTCTTATTATGACTGTCTGAGGGGAGAAAGCTGTTGCAGTCAACGGGTTTTTTGAACGTTTTGGTGTATATCGTCTCTTCTTTAATATAAATTTCCAGATCCAAAAATTCAACTGCAGTTTTGGAGTGAGTGAAGGTAAATCTAAGAGGGGTTAAAATTTAGATACCTCATAAAATCTTCAAGTGAGGATAAATCCCCTTTCCAAATAAAAATACAGTTATCGATATAGCGCCGCCACAGGACCAGGTTTGCACCATATGGGGAATTGTTCCAAATGTATTCCTCTTCCCATTTTCCCATAAATAGGTTTGCATAGCTTGGTGCAAACCTGGTACCCATGGTGGTGCCTTCTATCTGTAGATAAAACTTTTGCTGTGCCCAGAAGGAGTTATGGCTTAGAATAAAAGCAATGGCCTGAACCAGGAAACAGATCTGATCATTTTGTAATTCCGAGTATTTGGCAAATGAATGTCGTATGGCTTCACACCCTTGGAGATGTTCAATCACCGTGTATAACGACGTCACATCTGCAGTGACTAAAACATATTCTTTATCCCATTTTATGGTTGATAAAATCTTAATTACTTCTGTAGTGTCTCTCAGGTATGATTGGAGTTGGGTCACCATCGGTTGTAGAAACTTGTCCACATATTGGGACAGGTTTGATGTGAGTGAACCAATCCCAGAGATAATGGGCCTCCCAGGGGGATTGGTGAGGCTCTTGTGGATCTTGGGTAAGTGATAAAAAACTGCTGTTCTTGGATGTTTACAACAGATAAAATCATACTCTCTTTTGTTTTAAAATCCCTCTATCTCTTCCTTCATCAATTAATTCCAGGAATTCTTCCATAAACTGTTTTTGAGGGCTGTCTGTTAGAGGTAGATATGTGTTCTGATCACTTAATAGCCTTTCAGTTTCATTCTCATAGTCTGTGATGTTCAAAATCACCACTCCTCCTCCTTTGTCCGCAGATCTTATGATTATATCGGGGTTTTCCATCAGTGATTTTAAGACTTGCCTTTCATTGCAAGTTAAATTGTCTTTAACTTCTCTTCCCTTGTTCAAATTCCTCAGGTCTTTTTCAACTAGTCTTTCAAAGACCCTGATATTGTCGCTCTTCACTTCTTGTGGATAGATGGGGGTGAAGGTCTGTGTGAATATATTCCTCATATTCCTTAATATTAGTATATCTATTTTCCAAAAAGTATTTCTTAACCGTAAGTTTCCTGATGAATTTGTGGAGATCGATGAAGGTGTTGAATTGTGAATTCTTTGCATTAGGAGCAAATTTAAGGCCCTTCTTAAGTATGGCCACTTCATGATGATTAAGATTGTAACTAGATAGATTAAAAACACTGTTTGCTTCATCTTCATCTCCTAGGTTTGTAGATGCTAATTGGGTTCTTCTCTTTCTTCTTCTCTTCTTCTTCTTTTTCTTTGTATTGGGGATCGTGGTGGATCCCTCCATTCTCTCCAAGTTTTCTTGAGTGCTGTCCTTGTTTCTTCTCGTTTCTCTAAAAAATTCTCTAAAAAATCTTTCTTTGGAGATGGGATATTCGATGATTCCATATTTTGCTTTGTCCTAGGAGACTTGAATTGGATTTCTCTCTTATCATATTGAAAAAGTATATACTAACCGTAGTAGACTATGCCACCCGGTACCCAGAGGCCGTAGCCCTAACTAATATCCATGCGGAAACTATAATGGATGCCCTGATCCGGATATTCTCCAGAATGGGGTTCCCCAAAGAGATTATCTTAGATCGGGGTACCCAATTCACAGCCGAAGTCACTCATCAGTTATGGAGAACATGTGGGGTGAAACCTATTGTAAACTCAGCGTATCACCCCCAGTCCAATGGGCTCTGTGAACGTTTCAACGGAACCTTAAAGCAAATGCTCCGTACATTCATGGATACCCAGAAGGACTGGGAGAGGTTTCTTCCCCATCTGCTCTTTGCGTACCGAGAGGTACCCCAGGAGTCCACGGGGTTCTCGCCATTCGAATTACTATTCGGAAGGAGAGTGCAGGGTCCCTTAGACCTCATTAGGGAACACTGGGAGGGAACGGTCACCAGTAACGGTACCCCTATCGTCCCATATGTACTAGAGTTCAGGGAACGCTCGGAGACCCTAATCCAGACGGTACGGTCTAATCTCCAGGCGGCTCAGCAACGACAGCGCAGATGGTACGATAGGGGAGCCAGGGACCGCAGTTTTCAAATAGGGCAAAAGGTGTTAATCTTGAAGCCGGTCCAAAATGACAAACTGCAGGCCTCCTGGCAAGGCCCTTATAAGGTGTTGGAACAGGTATGCGAAACCACCTATATAATTGCCCCATGTACAGGAGCAGGCGGTAGACGCATGCTCCACGTTAACATGCTGAAACCCTATCACGAGCGGACCGAGGAAGTAACTGCCATATGTGCCTCGGCCGCCGAGAACCCAGATAATCTACCCCTACCAGACCTATTAGCCAAAGGGGGGGCCAACACCGAATTAGGGGAAGTACAGCTAGGAGACAGGCTGAGTACTAGAGAGCGAGCTCAAATACTAGAGCTGATCCGGGAAAAAATACATTTTCCAACCAGCCCGGATATACCCCGCTAGCTACCCACAGGGTAGAAACCCCAGGGCAACACCCTATTCGACAAACCCTCTACCGCATACCCGAATCTGTAAAAGATCATATGCGGAAGGAGATTGATGAAATGCTACAGCTAGGAGTGATAGAACACTCAGATAGCACATGGGCCTCTCCGGTAGTGCTGGTACCGAAGTGGGACGGAACCACCCGCTTCTGCGTCGACTACCGGAAACTTAATGATAAAACAATTTCAGATGCATACCCCATGCCCCGAATCGATGAGCTCTTAGATAAAATGGTCAGGGGCCAGTACCTCACCACAATAGACTTGTGCAAAGGGTACTGGCAGATCCCACTAGCCGAAGATGCCATCCCAAAGTCTGCATTCGTCACCCCGTTTGGGCTATACCAATTTAAGGTGATGCCATTCGGGATGAAGAATGCGCCGGCTACTTTTCAGCGGATGGTGGACCGGTTACTGGACGGATCCCAGGAGTATGCTTGTGCCTATTTAGATGACATAGCAATATTTAGCAACTCCTGGGACGAGCATTTAACTCATATAGGAGCCATCCTCGACTGCATCAGGGAGGCAGGTCTCACCTTAAAACCTAGAAAGTGCCACGTAGGGATGGCCGAAGTGCAGTACTTAGGCCACAGGGTAGGCAGTGGGCAGCAAAAACCAGAACCCGCTAAGATAGAGGCCGTAGCTAAGTGGCCAACCCCTCGCACGAAAACTCAGGTTTTAACTTTTTTAGGGACCGCCGGTTATTACCGTAAACTTGTACCCAATTATAGTGCCCTGGCCAAGTCCCTTACTGACCTCACCAAAAAGAACTTACCCAAGGTAGTGACCTGGAGCCCAGAGTGTGAGAAGGCATTCCAAGAACTGAAAACTGCCCTAATTCATGCCCCTGTACTGGCCGCTCCCGATCCAACTAAATGCTTTCTCGTTCGTACAGACGCTTCTATGTTTGGATTGGGAGCAGTGCTGAGCCAGGTCGGGCCCGATGGCGGCGAGCATCCAGTCGCTTACTTAAGTCGGAAACTACTACCCAGGGAAGTAAGCTATGCCGCCATCGAGAAAGAATGCCTGGCGGTGGTGTGGGCCCTCAAGAAACTACAGCCCTACTTATATGGACAACAATTTGCCTTGCTCACAGATCACAACCCGTTGATGTGGCTAAACCGGGTGTCAGGGGACAACGCTAGACTACTGAGATGGAGCTTGGTACTACAACCATTTGATTTCACCATCCAGTATCGCCCAGGGAAACAAAATGGTAACGCCGACGGGTTGTCCAGACAGACCGAACTCGAGAAATGATCTGTGAGCACTCCTCCGGACATCCCCAAGCTGATCCGTTGGGATCAGATTGTGTATGCCGGCTTGGTTCTGGGGGAGCATTGTGGCAGAAACAGCCACAAGAGACTTTTGCATTGACTATTGCATTTTATTTCAACTGTATGTAATAATGTAATCGGTTCCCGAACCACAACTCTTAGCCGGTTCGGGAACCGATTGAAATACCGAAAGAGAGACCACCCTGCTGTGGTTGTGTGCCTCCCATTAGTGGAAGGCAACAATGTTGCAAACAGGGGTAATTGAGTTCATGTGTGGCCGCCGTTCGTATAACGAACATGTGGTGGCGGCCATCTTAACTCACGAACAGCGGTGTTTGGTCGTCGAGTGTCTGGAACTAAAATCGGACACTCGACTACCCAGACACCGCTCAGACCTCCAGAACGATGGAAATGTTCGATTCAAACTGCCGACCGGCCCGCCATTCGGTAGGATTAATTCCCCCAGACTAGGGGATTCATCCGAACGCAGAGTTAGAGCCGGATGGCTAAGCTGTTTGGTACTTTTGCTTCATTGAAATAGACCGACCGCAGGGCCAGAATTCATGGAGCTGTTTTCGGCTACTAAATCCTTGCGGTCGGTCAAAACTTTAACTGGCTAAAACTCCCGAACCCCTGGTCTGATCTGGGTGAATTTTGAGTATGTTGCTCACCCAGATCAGACCTACCAGGGGACCCCTTAATTGTCCCCGTATCTCCTGTATTTGGGGGACATCCAGGAAGTGGGGAAAACTCTGTCTCCACTAATATGTTTAACTGTTAATCTAAGGGGAGGAGAGGGAGAGGAGGTGACCACGATATGATTGGGTACTGTAAGTTACCTCCCTTGCATGGGAAAAATGCATAAAAGCAAACTTGTGAATACAGCTGACAGTTGACTCCCAGACTATTTGTCGTCTAGTCCTTGGGGAGGTGGATTATGCTGTGTTCCTGTGATTTTGTATGCGGAATCTTAGTTCCCAGCTGAGAGCCATTGGAGTAACCCCTGCCCCTCTGCTATGCTCGGTATTATTATACAGAGCGACATGTTTATTATCAGCGTATAGATACTCAGTACTATTATACAGAGCGACATGATTATTATCAGCGTGTAGATACTCAGTATTATACAGAGTGACATGTTTATTATCAGCGGATAGATACTCGGTATCATTATACAGAGCAACATGTTTATTATCAGTGTATAGATACTCAGTATTATTATACAGAGCGACATGTTTATTATCAGCGTATAGATACTCAGTATTATTATACAGAGCGACATGTTTATTATCAACGTATAGATACTCAGTATTATTATACAGAGCGACATGTTTATTATCAGCGTATAGATACTCAGTATTATTATACAGAGCGACATGTTTATTATCAGCGTATAGATACTCAGTATTATTATACAGAGCGACATGTTTATTATCAGTGTATAGATACTCAGTATAATTATACAGAGCCACATGTTTATTATCAGCGTATAGATACTCTGTATTATACAGAGCGACATGTTTATTATCAGCGTATAGATACTCAGTATTATTATACAGAGCGACATGTTTATTATCAGCGTATAGATACTCAGTATTATTATACAGAGCGACATGTTTATTATCAGCGTATAGATACTCAGTATTATTATACAGAGCGACATGTTTATTATCAGCGTATAGATACTCAGTATTATTATACAGAGCGACGTGTTTATTATCAGTGTATAGATACTCATTATTATTATACAGAGCGACATGTTTATTATCAGCATATAGATACTCAGTATTATTATACAGAGCGACATGTTTATTATCAGTGTATAGATACTCAGTATTATTATACAGAGTGACATGTTTATTATCAGTGTATAGATACTCAGTATTATTATACAGAGCGACATGTTTATTGTCAGTGTATAGATACTCAGTATTATTATACAGAGCGACATGTTTATTATCAGTGTATAGATACTCAGTATTATACAGAGCGACATGTTTATTATCAGCGGATAGATACTCAGTATTATTATACAGAGCGACATGTTTATTATCAGCGTATAGATACTCAGTATTATTATACAGAGCGACATGTTTATTATCAGCGTATAGATACTCAGTATTATTATACAGAGCGACATGTTTATTATCAGTGTATAGATACTCAGTATTATTATACAGAGCGACATGTTTATTGTCAGTGTATAGATACTCAGTATTATTATACAGAGCGACATGTTTATTATCAGTGTATAGATACTCAGTATTATACAGAGCGACATGTTTATTTTCAGCGAATAGATACTCAGTATTATTATACAGAGCGACATGTTTATTATCAGCGTATAGATACTCGGTATTATTATACAGAGTGACATGTTTATGATCAGCGTATAGATACTCAGTATTATTATACAGTGCGACATGTTTATTATCAGCGTATAGATACTCGTTGTCATTATACAGAGCGACATGTTTATTATCAGCGTATAGATACTCAGTATTATTATACAGAGCGACATGTTTATTATCAGCGTATAGATACTCAGTATTATTATACAGAGCGACATGTTTATTATCAGCGTATAGATACTCAGTATTATTATACAGAGCAACATGTTTATTATCAGCGTATAGATACTCAGTATTATTATACAGAGCGACATGTTTATTATCAGTGTATAGATACTCAATACCATTATACAAAGTGACATGTTTATTATCAGCGTATAGATACTCAGTATTATTATACAGAGCCACATGTTTATTATCAGCGTATAGATACTCAGTATTATTATACAGCGACATGTTTATTATCAGTGTATAGATACTCAATATCATTATACAAAGTGACATGTTTATTATCAGCGTATAGATACTCAGTATTATTATACAGAGCGACATGTTTATTATCAGTGTATAGATACTCAATATCATTATACAAAGTGACATGTTTATTATCAGCGTATAGAAACTCAGTATTATTATACAGAGCGACATGTTTATTATCCGTGTACAGATACTCAGTATTATTATACAGAGCCACATGTTTATTATCAGCGTATAGATACTCAGTATTATTATACAGCGACATGTTTATTATCAGTGTATAGATACTCAACATCATTATGCAAAGTGACATGTTTATTATCAGCGTATAGAAACTCAGTATTATTATACAGCGACATGTTCATTATCAGCGTATAGAAACTCAGTATTATTATATAGAGCGACATGTTTATTATCAGTGTATAGATACTCAGTATTATTATACAGAGTGACATGTTTATTATCAGTGTATAGATACTCAGTATTATTATACAGAGCGACATGTTTATTATCAGCGTATAGATACTCAGTATTATTATACAGAGTGACATGTTTATTATCAGCATATAGATACTCAGAATTATTATACAGAGCAACATGTTTATTATCAGTGTATAGATACTCAGTATTATTATACAGAGCAACATGTTTATTATCAGCGTATAGATACTCAGAGTTATTATACTGAGCGACATGTTTATTATCACTGGATAGATACTCATTGTTATTATACAGAGCGACATGTTTATAATCAGCGTATAGATACTCAGCATTATTATACAGAGCGACATGTTTATTATCAGCGTATAGATACTCAGTATTATTATACAGAGCGACATGTTTATTATCAGTGTATAGATACTCAGTATTATTATACAGAGCGACATGTTTATTATCAGTGTATAGATACTCAGTATTATACAGAGCGACATGTTTATTATCAGCGGATAGATACTCAGTATTATTATACAGAGCGACATGTTTATTATCAGCGTATAGATACTCAGTATTATTATACAGAGCGACATGTTTATTATCAGCGTATAGATACTCAGTATTATTATACAGAGCGACATGTTTATTGTCAGTGTATAGATACTCAGTATTATTATACAGAGCGACATGTTTATTATCAGTGTATAGATACTCAGTATTATACAGAGCGACATGTTTATTTTCAGCGAATAGATACTCAGTATTATTATACAGAGCGACATGTTTATTATCAGCGTATAGATACTCGGTATTATTATACAGAGTGACATGTTTATGATCAGCGTATAGATACTCAGTATTATTATACAGT
This sequence comes from Pelobates fuscus, assembly GCF_036172605.1. Taxonomy (NCBI): domain Eukaryota; kingdom Metazoa; phylum Chordata; class Amphibia; order Anura; family Pelobatidae; genus Pelobates; species Pelobates fuscus. The sequence continues at coordinate 201,592,087 of NC_086323.1, forward strand.
GCGACATGTTTATTATCAGCGTATAGATACTCGTTGTCATTATACAGAGCGACATGTTTATTATCAGCGTATAGATACTCAGTATTATTATACATAGCGACATGTTTATTATCAGCGTATAGATACTCAGTATTATTATACAGAGCAACATGTTTATTATCAGCGTATAGATACTCAGTATTATTATACAGAGCGACATGTTTATTATCAGTGTATAGATACTCAATACCATTATACAAAGTGACATGTTTATTATCAGCGTATAGATACTCAGTATTATTATACAGAGCCACATGTTTATTATCAGCGTATAGATACTCAGTATTATTATACAGCGACATGTTTATTATCAGTGTATAGATACTCAATATCATTATACAAAGTGACATGTTTATTATCAGCGTATAGATACTCAGTATTATTATACAGAGCGACATGTTTATTATCAGTGTATAGATACTCAATATCATTATACAAAGTGACATGTTTATTATCAGCGTATAGAAACTCAGTATTATTATACAGAGCGACATGTTTATTATCCGTGTACAGATACTCAGTATTATTATACAGAGCCACATGTTTATTATCAGCGTATAGATACTCAGTATTATTATACAGCGACATGTTTATTATCAGTGTATAGATACTCAACATCATTATGCAAAGTGACATGTTTATTATCAGCGTATAGAAACTCAGTATTATTATACAGCGACATGTTCATTATCAGCGTATAGAAACTCAGTATTATTATATAGAGCGACATGTTTATTATCAGTGTATAGATACTCAGTATTATTATACAGAGTGACATGTTTATTATCAGTGTATAGATACTCAGTATTATTATACAGAGCGACATGTTTATTATCAGCGTATAGATACTCAGTATTATTATACAGAGTGACATGTTTATTATCAGCATATAGATACTCAGAATTATTATACAGAGCAACATGTTTATTATCAGTGTATAGATACTCAGTATTATTATACAGAGCAACATGTTTATTATCAGCGTATAGATACTCAGAGTTATTATACTGAGCGACATGTTTATTATCACTGGATAGATACTCATTGTTATTATACAGAGCGACATGTTTATAATCAGCGTATAGATACTCAGCATTATTATACAGAGCGACATGTTTATTATCAGCGTATAGATACTCAGTATTATTATACAGAGCGACATGTTTATTATCAGTGTATAGATACTCAGTATTATTATACAGAGCGACATGTTTATTATCAGTGTATAGATACTCAGTATTATACAGAGTGACATGTTTATTATCAGCGTATAGATACTCAGTATTATTATACAGAGCGACATGTTTATTATCAGCGTATAGATACTCAGTATTATTATACAGAGCGACATGTTTATTATCAGCGTATAGATACTCAGTATTATTATACAGAGCGACATGTTTATTGTCAGTGTATAGATACTCAGTATTATTATACAGAGCGACATGTTTATTATCAGTGTATAGATACTCAGTATTATACAGAGCGACATGTTTATTTTCAGCGAATAGATACTCAGTATTATTATACAGAGCGACATGTTTATTATCAGCGTATAGATACTCGGTATTATTATACAGAGTGACATGTTTATGATCAGCGTATAGATACTCAGTTTTATTATACAGAGCGACATGTTTATTTTCAGCGAATAGATACTCAGTATTATTATACAGAGCGACATGTTTATTATCAGCGTATAGATACTCGGTATTATTATACAGAGTGACATGTTTATGATCAGCGTATAGATACTCAGTATTATTATACAGTGCGACATGTTTATTATCAGCGTATAGATACTCGTTGTCATTATACAGAGCGACATGTTTATTATCAGCGTATAGATACTCAGTATTATTATACATAGCGACATGTTTATTATCAGCGTATAGATACTCAGTATTATTATACAGAGCAACATGTTTATTATCAGCGTATAGATACTCAGTATTATTATACAGAGCGACATGTTTATTATCAGTGTATAGATACTCAATACCATTATACAAAGTGACATGTTTATTATCAGCGTATAGATACTCAGTATTATTATACAGAGCCACATGTTTATTATCAGCGTATAGATACTCAGTATTATTATACAGCGACATGTTTATTATCAGTGTATAGATACTCAATATCATTATACAAAGTGACATGTTTATTATCAGCGTATAGATACTCAGTATTATTATACAGAGCGACATGTTTATTATCAGTGTATAGATACTCAATATCATTATACAAAGTGACATGTTTATTATCAGCGTATAGAAACTCAGTATTATTATACAGAGCGACATGTTTATTATCCGTGTACAGATACTCAGTATTATTATACAGAGCCACATGTTTATTATCAGCGTATAGATACTCAGTATTATTATACAGCGACATGTTTATTATCAGTGTATAGATACTCAACATCATTATGCAAAGTGACATGTTTATTATCAGCGTATAGAAACTCAGTATTATTATACAGCGACATGTTCATTATCAGCGTATAGAAACTCAGTATTATTATATAGAGCGACATGTTTATTATCAGTGTATAGATACTCAGTATTATTATACAGAGTGACATGTTTATTATCAGTGTATAGATACTCAGTATTATTATACAGAGCGACATGTTTATTATCAGCGTATAGATACTCAGTATTATTATACAGAGTGACATGTTTATTATCAGCATATAGATACTCAGAATTATTATACAGAGCAACATGTTTATTATCAGTGTATAGATACTCAGTATTATTATACAGAGCAACATGTTTATTATCAGCGTATAGATACTCAGAGTTATTATACTGAGCGACATGTTTATTATCACTGGATAGATACTCATTGTTATTATACAGAGCGACATGTTTATAATCAGCGTATAGATACTCAGCATTATTATACAGAGCGACATGTTTATTATCAGCGTATAGATACTCAGTATTATTATACAGAGCGACATGTTTATTATCAGTGTATAGATACTCAGTATTATTATACAGAGCGACATGTTTATTATCAGTGTATAGATACTCAGTATTATACAGAGTGACATGTTTATTATCAGCGTATAGATACTCAGTATTATTATACAGAGCGACATGTTTATTATCAGCGTATAGATACTCAGTATTATTATACAGAGCGACATGTTTATTATCAGCGTATAGATACTCAGTATTATTATACAGAGCGACATGTTTATTGTCAGTGTATAGATACTCAGTATTATTATACAGAGCGACATGTTTATTATCAGTGTATAGATACTCAGTATTATACAGAGCGACATGTTTATTTTCAGCGAATAGATACTCAGTATTATTATACAGAGCGACATGTTTATTATCAGCGTATAGATACTCGGTATTATTATACAGAGTGACATGTTTATGATCAGCGTATAGATACTCAGTTTTATTATACAGTGCGACATGTTTATTATCAGCGTATAGATACTCGTTGTCATTATACAGAGCGACATGTTTATTATCAGCGTATAGATACTCAGTATTATTATACATAGCGACATGTTTATTATCAGCGTATAGATACTCAGTATTATTATACAGAGCAACATGTTTATTATCAGCGTATAGATACTCAGTATTATTATACAGAGCGACATGTTTATTATCAGTGTATAGATACTCAGTATTATTATACAGAGCGACATGTTTATTATCAGTGTATAGATACTCAGTATTATACAGAGCGACATGTTTATTTTCAGCGAATAGATACTCAGTATTATTATACAGAGCGACATGTTTATTATCAGCGTATAGATACTCGGTATTATTATACAGAGTGACATGTTTATGATCAGCGTGTAGATACTCAGTATTATTATACAGTGCGACATGTTTATTATCAGCGTATAGATACTCGTTGTCATTATACAGAGCGACATGTTTATTATCAGCGTATAGATACTCAGTATTATTATACATAGCGACATGTTTATTATCAGCGTATAGATACTCAGTATTATTATACAGAGCAACATGTTTATTATCAGCGTATAGATACTCAGTATTATTATACAGAGCGACATGTTTATTATCAGTGTATAGATACTCAATACCATTATACAAAGTGACATGTTTATTATCAGCGTATAGATACTCAGTATTATTATACAGAGCCACATGTTTATTATCAGCGTATAGATACTCAGTATTATTATACAGCGACATGTTTATTATCAGTGTATAGATACTCAATATCATTATACAAAGTGACATGTTTATTATCAGCGTATAGATACTCAGTATTATTATACAGAGCGACATGTTTATTATCAGTGTATAGATACTCAAATCATTATACAAAGTGACATGTTTATTATCAGCGTATAGAAACTCAGTATTATTATACAGAGCGACATGTTTATTATCCGTGTACAGATACTCAGTATTATTATACAGAGCCACATGTTTATTATCAGCGTATAGATACTCAGTATTATTATACAGCGACATGTTTATTATCAGTGTATAGATACTCAACATCATTATGCAAAGTGACATGTTTATTATCAGCGTATAGAAACTCAGTATTATTATACAGCGACATGTTCATTATCAGCGTATAGAAACTCAGTATTATTATATAGAGCGACATGTTTATTATCAGTGTATAGATACTCAGTATTATTATACAGAGTGACATGTTTATTATCAGTGTATAGATACTCAGTATTATTATACAGAGCGACATGTTTATTATCAGCGTATAGATACTCAGTATTATTATACAGAGTGACATGTTTATTATCAGCATATAGATACTCAGAATTATTATACAGAGCAACATGTTTATTATCAGTGTATAGATACTCAGTATTATTATACAGAGCAACATGTTTATTATCAGCGTATAGATACTCAGAGTTATTATACTGAGCGACATGTTTATTATCACTGGATAGATACTCATTGTTATTATACAGAGCGACATGTTTATAATCAGCGTATAGATACTCAGCATTATTATACAGAGCGACATGTTTATTATCAGCGTATAGATACTCAGTATTATTATACAGAGCGACATGTTTATTATCAGTGTATAGATACTCAGTATTATTATACAGAGCGACATGTTTATTATCAGTGTATAGATACTCAGTATTATACAGAGCGACATGTTTATTATCAGCGGATAGATACTCAGTATTATTATACAGAGCGACATGTTTATTATCAGCGTATAGATACTCAGTATTATTATACAGAGCGACATGTTTATTATCAGCGTATAGATACTCAGTATTATTATACAGAGCGACATGTTTATTGTCAGTGTATAGATACTCAGTATTATTATACAGAGCGACATGTTTATTATCAGTGTATAGATACTCAGTATTATACAGAGCGACATGTTTATTTTCAGCGAATAGATACTCAGTATTATTATACAGAGCGACATGTTTATGATCAGCGTATAGATACTCAGTTTTATTATACAGTGCGACATGTTTATTATCAGCGTATAGATACTCGTTGTCATTCTACAGAGCGATATGTTTATTATCAGCGTATAGATACTCAGTATTATTATACATAGCGACATGTTTATTATCAGCGTATAGATACTCAGTATTATTATACAGAGCAACATGTTTATTATCAGCGTATAGATACTCAGTATTATTATACAGAGCGACATGTTTATTATCAGTGTATAGATACTCAATACCATTATACAAAGTGACATGTTTATTATCAGCGTATAGATACTCAGTATTATTATACAGAGCCACATGTTTATTATCAGCGTATAGAAACTCAGTATTATTATACAGCGACATGTTCATTATCAGCGTATAGAAACTCAGTATTATTATATAGAGCGACATGTTTATTATCAGTGTATAGATACTCAGTATTATTATACAGAGTGACATGTTTATTATCAGTGTATAGATACTCAGTATTATTATACAGAGCGACATGTTTATTATCAGCGTATAGATACTCAGTATTATTATACAGAGTGACATGTTTATTATCAGCATATAGATACTCAGAATTATTATACAGAGCAACATGTTTATTATCAGTGTATAGATACTCAGTATTATTATACAGAGCAACATGTTTATTATCAGCGTATAGATACTCAGAGTTATTATACTGAGCGACATGTTTATTATCACTGGATAGATACTCATTGTTATTATACAGAGCGACATGTTTATAATCAGCGTATAGATACTCAGCATTATTATACAGAGCGACATATTTATTATCAGCGTATAGATACTCGGGATCATTATACAGAGCGGCATATTTATTATCAGTGTAGAGATACTGTGAAGGATCACCTTCCATTCATTCGGTTCTTTCCCTCCCTGCTATTTCAGTGCAGTTATAGTATTCGTTATTTCCTGGCTATTATTCATGGCAGCATTTACACATGGGTTAGCTCCTCCCCTTACAGCCGATAGGATAGGAAAACCACCAAGGTTTTAAAAGGAGGCTCCATCCCTAAGGTCCTCAGTCTTTTTCCTGTCCTACAGCCTTTAGGACGTGAGCAATTTGCTCCCTTTACTTACGGACATGTATGTTTTTTTTATCTTCATTACTTTATTTGCCTGTTTTACTGTAGTACATTATGCAGTTGTGCTTTTATGCTGTGATGCAGTTAAGCTTTGATATCTTTAAACTAGTGCATTATTTTTAAGATTGTGGTACATTATGCGGTTGTTCTTTTGCTAGGAAGCATTTAAGCCGTGTGGCATTTAAAACTGTTTCATTTAAATTTGCATTTAATCCCGTTGCCTGTAATACCGCAAGTCATTGGAAACTGCAGTGCATTGGAAGACTGATATATTTTGAAAACTGTGATACATTTTATACCTTGAGGCCTTTAGACTGTGGTGCCTTTAAACTTTGACTTTTTGCACCTGGTCGCCTTTTAAACTTCCTTGCAGGCACTTTTGTTATCTATTTTGTTATCTATTTTGCTTCCCCTTGGTCCCAGTGATTTATTCCTAGTTCCCTGGGTGTTTAGGGGCCATGTAGGCTTCAGACAGAGTCCTCTCCCTGGTCTCTAAACAGCAAACACACTCGGAATAGGCCCACATGTGTGCAGTTTGTGCCTTATTGGGCCTAATACAGATGACTTGCATTGTGGGAAGACACGTTGTGGCAGCCATCTTGGATAAGGGCAATTGCCAGAAAGTTCCTAAAATAAAGGGAATATTACAGTAAACATACCACACTTATTTGGTAAGTATTTGCAGGGTCTCCAGACATGGATAAGTGCTGTCTTCAGCCTGTTTTAAAGCTGTTTCACTGGTTTCTTATAGAATTTAACAGTGCACTTTTTTTCTTAATACTTTACCACAGGTAATATTTAGTTATTATTATTTGTCAGGTGTCTGATTCTTCACCAGGATCTGGTTATAAGGAGAAAACAGAGGAAGGAATCGGTTATGCACTGACTTCCTCCAGAAGGTTGTCACTTCAGCATGACCTATCACTGTGCAGCCACATGACATGCGGGCCGGGCTTACAAAGTAAGTTCCAGAGGCCTTAGGGGTAAGAAAAGAGGCCAGGCTTTACCCTGTGGAGGAAGTTATTTCCAACCCCAGAACTACACCACCTAAGTTGCACACTTATGGATCATAGGTGGACGCAGACCTGTCCAAAATTTTACGCCTACCATTGCAGGAGGCCAGCCAGCTGTGACTTCCGCTGCTGTTTCTACAAACATGAAATATGTGATTAAAGATCTAAAGGCTACTATGGAGAGAGATATTAAAAGCCAAGATTGAAGAGGCAGTCTGAAGTCTTCAGGTTACAACTGACTTCTTCACAGAAACTTCCCTAGATGTAACTAGGATATTCTCTGGATCAAACGGCTTTATCTATAGCAGCTAGGAAAGCATTATGGTTCTATTTCTGGGATGATGACTCATCCTGCAAGTCTGCTCTCTACACCATTCTATTTGAAGGGGTGGTGCTGTTTGGGAAAACTTTGGATATTTCCATTGAAAAGGCGCATGAGGGCTGCGAGATAGTGGTACCTCAGGATGGAAGTTCAAAGGATCCCAGCTCCTCATAGTCTGACCGGAGGGGGGCGCAAAAATCCGAATCCCCTGCCTCTGGCTGGAGACTCGGATTTGTAATCTCACCTCTCTCCCTGCAGCCAGCACACAGCAGGAGCAGGGCAGTGAAGTCAGCTGTCCTCGACTGATGATGTCAGAAGGGGGCGGGACTTCTACTGCTCCCAGACTCCCCAGCGGTCCTGACTCTATCTGCAGCTCCAGCCTCCAGTGCAGCCTGTCCCAGCCGACCACCAGGGATAAGGTTCTCCCTCCTGGCCCAAGGTAAGCCCCTGGGAGGGGAAGGGGAATAACTTTTAGTATGTTTACTTTTATTTTATTTTTTTAAATCAAAATGTTTGTTTTTTTTTGCAGACCCTCTCTACTGCCCCTGCCCCCACTATACTACCCCTGCCCCCACCATACTACCCCTGCCCCACCATACTACCCCTGCCCCCACCATACTACCCCTGCCCCCACCATACTACCCCTGCCCCCACCATACTACCCCTGCCCCCACCATACTACCCCTGCCCCCACCATACTACCCCTGCCCCCACCATACTACCCCTGCCCCCACCATACTACCCCTGCCCCCACCATACTACCCCACCATACCGCCCCTGCCCCCACCATACCGCCCCTGCCCCCACCATACCGCCCCTGCCCCCACCATACCACCCCTGCCCCCACCATACCGCCCCTGCCCCCACCATACCGCCCCTGCCCCCACCATACCGCCCCTGCCCCCACCATACCGCCCCTGCCCCCACCATACCGCCCCTGCCTCCACCATACCGCCCCTGCCTCCACCATACCGCCCCTGCCCCCACCATACCGCCCCTGCCCCCACCATACCACCCCTGCCCCCACCATACCACCCCTGCCCCCACCATACCACCCCTGCCCCCACCATACCACCCCTGCCCCACCATACCACCCCTGCCCCCACCATACCACCCCTGCCCCCACCATACCACCCCTGCCCCCCATACTACCCCTGCCCCATACTACCCCTGCCCCATATACTACCCCTGCCCCCCATACTACCCCTGCCCCCCATACTACCCCTGCCCCCCATACTACCCCTGCCCCCCATACTACCCCTGCCCCCCATACTACCCCTGCCCCCCATACTACCCCTGCCCCCCATACTACCCCTGCCCCCACTATACTACCCCTGCCCCCACTATACTACCCCTGCCCCCACTATACTACCCCTGCCCCCACTATACTACCCCTGCCCCCACTATACTACCCCTGCCCCCACTATACTACCCCTGCCCCCACTATACTACCCCTGCCCCCACTATACTACCCCTGCCCCACCCATACCACCCCTGCCCCACCCATACCACCCCTGCCCCACCCATACCACCCCTGCCCCACCCATACCACCCCTGCCCCACCATACCACCCCTGCCCCACCATACCACCCCTGCCCCACCATACCACCCCTGCCCCACCATACCACCCCTGCCCCACCATACCACCCCTGCCCCACCATACCACCCCTGCCCCACCATACCACCCCTGCCCCCACCATACCACCCCTGCCCCCACCATACCACCCCTGCCCCCACCATACCACCCCTGCCCCCACCATACCACCCCTGCCCCCACCATACCACCCCTGCCCCCACCATACCGCCCCTGCCCCCACCATACCGCCCCTGCCCCCACCATACCGCCCCTGCCCCCACCATACCGCCCCTGCCCCCACCATACCGCCCCTGCCCCCACCATACCGCCCCTGCCCCACCATACTGCCCCTGCCCCACCATACTGCCCCTGCCCCCATCTTACTGCCCCTGCCCCACCATACTGCCCCACCATACTACCCCTGCCCCACTATACACTATACTGCCCCACTATACTACCCCTGCCCCACCATACTACCCCTGCCCCACCATACCACCCCTGCCCCACCATACCACACCTGCCCCCACCATACCACCCCTGCCCCACCATACCACCCCTGCCCCACCATACCACCCCTGCCCCACCATACCACCCCTGCCCCACCATACCACCCCTGCCCCACCATACCACCCCTGCCCCACCATACCACCCCTGCCCCCCATACCACCCCTGCCCCCCATACCACCCCTGCCCCCCATACCACCCCTGCCCCCCATACCACCCCTGCCCCCCATACCACCCCTGCCCCCCATACCACCCCTGCCCCCCATACCACCCCTGCCCCCCATACCACCCCTGCCCCCCATACCACCCCTGCCCCCCATACCACCCCTGCCCCCCATACCGCCCCTGCCCCCATACTGCCCCTGCCCCCATACTGCCCCTGCCCCCATACTGCCCCTGCCCCACCACACTGCCCCTGCCCCACCATACTGCCCCTGCCCCACCACACTGCCCCTGCCCCACCACACTGCCCCTGCCCCACCACACTGCCCCTGCCCCACCACACTGCCCCTGCCCCACCACACTGCCCCTGCCCCACCACACTGCCCCTGCCCCACCACACTGCCCCTGCCCCACCACACTGCCCCTGCCCCCACCACACTGCCCCTGCCCCCACCACACTGCCCCTGCCCCACCACACTGCCCCTGCCCCACCACACTGCCCCTGCCCCCACCACACTGCCCCTGCCCCCACCACACTGCCCCTGCCCCCACCACACTGCCCCTGCCCCCACCACACTGCCCCTGCCCCCACCACACTGCCCCTGCCCCCACCACACTGCCCCTGCCCCCACCACACTGCCCCTGCCCCCACCACACTGCCCCTGCCCCCACCACACTGCCCCTGCCCCCACCACACTGCCCCTGCCCCCACCACACTGCCCCTGCCCCCACCACACTGCCCCTGCCCCCACCACACTGCCCCTGCCCCCACCACACTGCCCCTGCCCCCACCACACTGCCCCTGCCCCCACCACACTGCCCCTGCCCCCACCACACTGCCCCTGCCCCCACCACACTGCCCCTGCCCCCACCACACTGCCCCTGCCCCCACCACACTGCCCCTGCCCCCACCACACTGCCCCTGCCCCCACCACACTGCCCCTGCCCCCACCATACTGCCCCTGCCCCACCATACTGCCCCTGCCCCCACCATACTGCCCCTGCCCCCACCATACTGCCCCTGCCCCCACCATACTGCCCCTGCCCCCACCATACTGCCCCTGCCCCCACCATACTGCCCCTGCCCCCACCATACTGCCCCTGCCCCCACCATACTGCCCCTGCCCCCACCATACTGCCCCTGCCCCCACCATACTGCCCCTGCCCCCACCATACTGCCCCTGCCCCCACCATACTGCCCCTGCCCCCACCATACTGCCCCTGCCCCCACCATACTGCCCCTGCCCCCACCATACTGCCCCTGCCCCCACCATACTGCCCCTGCCCCCACCATACTGCCCCTGCCCCCACCATACTGCCCCTGCCCCACCATACTGCCCCTGCCCCCACCATACTGCCCCTGCCCCCACCATACTGCCCCTGCCCCCACCATACTGCCCCTGCCCCACCATACTGCCCCTGCCCCACCATACTGCCCCTGCCCCACCATACTGCCCCTGCCCCCACCATACTGCCCCTGCCCCCACCATACTGCCCCTGCCCCCACCATACTGCCCCTGCCCCCACCATACTGCCCCTGCCCCCACCATACTGCCCCTGCCCCCACCATACTGCCCCTGCCCCCACCATACTGCCCCTGCCCCCACCATACTGCCCCTGCCCCCACCATACTGCCCCTGCCCCCACCATACTGCCCCTGCCCCCACCATACTGCCCCTGCCCCCACCATACTGCCCCTGCCCCCACCATACTGCCCCTGCCCCCACCATACTGCCCCTGCCCCCACCATACTGCCCCTTCCCCCACCATACTGCCCCTTCCCCCACCATACTGCCCCTTCCCCCACCATACTGCCCCTTCCCCCACCATACTGCCCCTTCCCCCACCATACTGCCCCTTCCCCCACCATACTGCCCCTGCCCCCACCATACTGCCCCTGCCCCCACCATACTGCCCCTTCCCCACCATACTGCCCCTTCCCCACCATACTGCCCCTGCCCCCACCATACTGCCCCTTCCCCCACCATACTGCCCCTGCCCCCACCACACTGCCCCTGCCCCCACCACACTGCCCCTGCCCCCACCACACTGCCCCTGCCCCCACCACACTGCCCCTGCCCCCACCACACTGCCCCTGCCCCCACCACACTGCCCCTGCCCCCACCACACTGCCCCTGCCCCCACCACACTGCCCCTGCCCCCACCACACTGCCCCTGCCCCCACCACACTGCCCCTGCCCCCACCACACTGCCCCTGCCCCCACCACACTGCCCCTGCCCCCACCACACTGCCCCTGCCCCCACCACACTGCCCCTGCCCCCACCACACTGCCCCTGCCCCCACCACACTGCCCCTGCCCCCACCACACTGCCCCTGCCCCCACCACACTGCCCCTGCCCCCACCACACTGCCCCTGCCCCCACCATACTGCCCCTGCCCCCACCATACTGCCCCTGCCCCACCATACTGCCCCTGCCCCCACCATACTGCCCCTGCCCCACCATACTGCCCCTGCCCCACCATACTGCCCCTGCCCCACCATACTGCCCCTGCCCCACCATACTGCCCCTGCCCCCACCATACTGCCCCTGCCCCCACCATACTGCCCCTGCCCCCACCATACTGCCCCTGCCCCCACCATACTGCCCCTGCCCCACCATACTGCCCCTGCCCCCACCATACTGCCCCTGCCCCCACCATACTGCCCCTGCCCCCACCATACTGCCCCTGCCCCCACCATACTGCCCCTGCCCCCACCATACTGCCCCTGCCCCCACCATACTGCCCCTGCCCCCACCATACTGCCCCTGCCCCCACCATACTGCCCCTGCCCCCACCATACTGCCCCTGCCCCCACCATACTGCCCCTGCCCCACCATACTGCCCCTGCCCCCACCATACTGCCCCTGCCCCCACCATACTGCCCCTGCCCCCACCATACTGCCCCTGCCCCCACCATACTGCCCCTGCCCCCACCATACTGCCCCTGCCCCCACCATACTGCCCCTGCCCCCACCATACTACCCTTGCCCCCACTATACACTATACTGCCTGGTTGCTCGCCTGCTTCCTTTGGACTATGGACCAGACTTTAAAAAGCTTATTTTCCCTGCAGAAAGGCTTATTCGTGCCTTTTCTGCCATGGTGTTCGGTAGATTTTATCTACCGAACAAACTAACGAATGAGGGACCACCTAGGAGATGGAGTGTGCCGCCAATTGACCGCCCAGAAGTTGCGGTTAACCGCAGCTTAATTGACAAACGCTGGGTGGCCTTTGTTCGTCAAACGAACATGTGGCGGCGGCCATCTTAGCTCCCGAACAGCGGTGTTTTGCCGTTGAGTGTCTGGAACTAAAATCGGACACTCGACTAAGCAAACACCGCTGAGACCTCCAGATTTCCCGTGGATTCGTGCCTCAACTACCGAACGAGACGCCGTTCGGTAGAAAGACTAATTCTTACATGGGGAATCCAACGAACCCAAAGAAACCCGCGGATGGCAAGCCGTTCGGGACTTTTAATACACTAACAGAGACCGACCGCAAGGCCAAACCTTATGGAACTATTTTCGGTTACTTTGCCTGTGCGGTCGGTCAATACTTTAAAGTCCCATAACTCCCGAACCCATTATCCGAATTGGCTGATTTTCACATATGTTGTTCCTCCAGACTGGGGCTATCTGGAGATACTGGATTTGTGGATGTACCCCAAGTATTTAGGGTACATCCAAGACTTGGGTAAAACTATATCCATGTTAATTGTGTTAACAGATAAGTTAGAGGGAGGAGATGTGTGGGTTGTACCTTAAACTGCATTGGTGTATTGTAAATCCCTCCCTTGCATGGGAGAATCCCATATAAGCCTGTGTGTGAATAAATCAGTGTTGTTGCTGTTTAACCCTGAAGCTGAAGTGTTGTCTCATTCTTTGGGGGGGGAATTTGACTGCGTGCCGATTGCTAGGAGTGTAAGCTGTTCGTATTGCTTTTCCTGTTCGGCTGCTTCCAGGGTTCGTGTGTCTGCTATTCGAGAGTTGGTGAATACGGGCAGTTTGCAGTTCGGGAGATTGGTGCTTGCAGTAGCTGCTGGTCTATGGAAAAGGGGATTATCGCCTAAACGATTTTTATCCTCTTGTGAGTGAAACGGTCCGTTACACCCTTTCACTACTTTTCAACAGATATGGTCGTCTTGCATTTGGCACCTGAAGATCCTGCCTATGGTGAATGCTTATCTATGTCATTCTCTTCCTGTACTGAAGGGTTGCCATGGCAATGGTTTCTGCTGACACTTTTTGTAAGCTAGCATTTGAACCTCTTTAGACACGTTTGTCTGGCATTTCATACTGTTCGTTAAAACAGTCTATGTTGCACAATTTGGTACTCAAGTACTTAACTCAGTTCATTCTTCTATGTTGAATTATTCTGATTATTTGATTGGCTATTCTGTCCCTCCCTTTGTAAGCTTGGGTATTCCCCATGTGTATATGCTGCCATGATTAGCCAGAAAAGTGGAAAATGTATTCATACTTACCGTAATTTTCTTTTCCTGGCTATTATTCATGGCAGCATATACTTCCCACCCATTAATGTCTCTATTTATGTACTGTAGAACTTGCAAACTGACCGAGGACCTTAGGGATGGAGCCTCCTTTTAAAACCTTGGTGGTTTTCCTGTCCTATCGGCTGTAGGGTAGGAGCTGTAGGGGAATGTTTCTGGCCAGCAGATAATTGAGTTTAGTATGTTGCTGAAACTCAATTATCGAGCCTGGCCCAGAGGAGGAGTCTGTTACTGTTTAAATTGCCTGTTGCTTCCAGTAAATCAGTCTTGTTCCAGCATTAAGCTTTGGCTCATGTGTGGATTATTTGGCGATACCAGCAATATTTATTCCTGTGGATTATTGGGAATATTCTTTTATGGGGAAAAAGGGAATATTGGACGGTGATACAAACTACTACCGTCACAACTTGTGGCAAGCGGCGGGATTTTCCCTTCTTTTTCCCTGCACAGAGAATTCAAGGAAGGCTCTTGTGTATAGTGCATGGAGGGCAACGCTAGCACTCGTGCAGCGACCCTGGCTTCGGAGGAGCTCAAGGGATAGAGCTAGCTACGGGCAGCGTCCCTATCCACAGCAACATGGAAGAGGAGTTCCACTGGAGGTTACAGCAGCACTTGGCCCAACAGGATGGTCCTATATCAGAGGAGTGCATACTGGACTGGAGAGAGGCCACTCGTAAGGAGTTGTGGTACGATGCCCTGGACGAGGTACAGCGGCGGTGGGGTGAGAGTCTCCCCAGTGAAGAGCAGCGGTTGCAGAATTAAGTGGCCCTGCGGATGCCCTTCCTGGGAGAGCAGCCCCTGGAGGAATGGGTGAAGGAACTAGAGCACCTGGTATGGCAGGAGCTATGGCTGGAGGATGCCTACCAGGCGCTCTGGTGGTATATGGCACAGTATATACCCTGGACAGCCGAGCATGACAAGCCAGAGGGAGAGCAGTTTGATGGTTCTGGCTTGTTATGGGAGTCCTTTGCAGAGCCTGACTTCGGGAGCCCTGCGCAGACCAGACTTCAGGACATTTTCTACGAGAGGGAGGCTAGGCATGACTGGGATGACCTCCATGAGGTAGAGCAAGACCTGGCTCACCTAGCAACCCTGGAGTGGGAACTGGAGCAGGACTACCGAGATCTCTTCCACGCCATTGGGAAGGCTCAGCAGGGCAGCAAGGTGACATACCCAGATCCAGACCCCTTCAGCTGGGAAGATATCGTAGAGATGTACTGGGAGGAACCCCAGGCGGCAGGTGGAGATGGGACCGAGGTCTCTCCACCGGCCCTACAGGGATGCTGGGTACCCGGCCCAGATCCCTAGTGGCAGTGCATCTCACAGGGAGAGGAGACAAAGTTCCAGGAGGAGGTGATGGTAGATTCCTCCACCTTACAGCAACCAGCGTCCTGGGGAGTGGGGGCAGCCAGCCTCCCTCTCCCACCGCAGCAGGAGATACCGGGTGAGGGGGAGAACAACCCTAACCACACTGGTGCAGATGGGACTGCGGTCTCTGTGCCAATCCTACAGGGATGCTGGATGGGCAGTCCAGATCCCCAACTCTCCCCGCAGAGATACCAGGAGGAGGAGGAGGTAAGCAAGCCCTCTCCTCCACGGCTACAACCCGACCAGGTCCTGGGGGCAGTGGATGAACCTGCAATACCCACTGAGCCCCTCCCAGCAGAAGAGCTGGCACCTGAGCAGAGCGCAACTGGCCCCTGCCCTACCCTTGTACCTTGCCCAGAGCCTAACACCCTGCAGGCTATCCCAGCAGAAGAGCTGGCACCTGGGCCAAGCACCACTGGCCTCTGCCCCCCAAGTAGCCCCAGCTGTTTGCTTAGCTACACCAGGTAGACCAAGGATGCTGAACTGTCCCGCTACAACCTGGGACCTACAGGCCAGTACCGTTTATTGTGGGGGGCTACTCTGCTGATTTTTCTTTGTGGGTGGGCTGCCTGACTAACCTGGGTCCTGACAGACGGAAGATCAGGCATCTGCGCGCCTGTAGAGGACTACTAGGCGGCCTCCTGCCGTGGGCTCATGGACCCGGGAAGGTCTGGCCCTTTAAATGCTGTCTGTGGACTGGCCCGCCAAATAGACTTTTATTATTATTTTTTGCTGCCACTACGATACTACCTCTACTATATTACTTTATATCGTTGCCTGCCTTATTTGTTTCCCTGGTATCGTAGCATTTTTACTTGCCTACCAACAGTTTATTAGAAACTTTTTGGGGCATTGGCAACTAGCACACAGATTAACCCCTGTAGGTGTATTATACTGCCATTTTGGAGTCCGTAGGGCAATAGTACTCTTATTTAAGATTTATTTCGTTTTCGCTTGACACACCTTTTTCTTATTTTAGTGTGTCTTTCCATACTTCCTCCTATCTTTTTTCGTTAAGTTTTCTTTATTATTACTCTGTTGATTTAATAAAGGTTATCTTTTAACTGTTTTTTCTATACTGCGTATATAACGATATACTTCATAGGACAGATCTCTCCTTTTCTTTGTCTCATATTCACCATTAGGGTTACCCCCTGTCCTGTCCTCCTTGACTGGTTCGGCCACCCCCATTTTCTCTATTTATGTTTATTATCAGTGTATATATACTCAGAATTATTATACAGCGACATGTTTATTATCAGTGTATAGATACTCAGTATTATTATACAGAGCGACATGTTTATTATCAGCGTATAGATACTCAGTATTATTATACAGAGCGACATGTTTATTATCAGCGTATAGATACTCAGTATTATTATACAGAGCGACATGTTTATTATCAGTGTATATATACTCAGAATTATTATACAGCGACATGTTTATTATCAGTGTATAGATACTCAGAATTATTATACAGCGACATGTTTATTATCCGTGTATATATACTCAGAATTATTATACAGCGACATGTTTATTATCCGTGTATAGATACTCAGTATTATTATTTATTTATTTTTTTTAATTCTTTATTTTGCAGTGCAGTATTATGCATCCAATTTCAGGTAAACATTGTAAAGGGTAAAACAAGATAAAGCAATGGTGTAACATACAATATCAGGAAAAAATGCACTGTTTTTTTATGTTCATACATGACATGGTGGATCAGCACTTGTCAAACGATTTTACAGTGAGCTAGTTTCAATTTAGTTAAGTCTAGTGACAGCATTATAACGAGTAATGATATGGTGTCCACCAGCATTATTAATCTTAAGATTTAGTCAGGCTAAGTAACTGGTGGAGTGTCAAAGTTAAGTAAAACAAGAAAAATGCATGCTGATTAGGTCAGGATAGAGTTACATGCTAGTTGCAATAGCAAGAGTTGTGGTTACTAGTTTTTAATTAGTTGACCAGACTGGCTACAATGCAAGGGTGCTTGTTTCTTAATTTAACATAAAGTAACATCGCTTTAAAGATCAGAAGATTAGTGAGAGTGACTGTCACAGTAGCTTACTATGCCATACAACGGTAGGGGACAAGGTGTGAGAACCCCTGGGCGCATTTTGTTAATTGTGGCACCAGTTATAGAGGGGTAACATAGAGGTTAAATATAGGCTAAATGGCAGCCAGCAGTGTCCACTTAATGTACTTAGTCTCTGCATTGCCAGTCATAGTTACGTGGTGATGTGCCCTCCAGGTGTGCTTGTGGCATGTTCAGGCAGGTCCCTCAGCCAATGCCCAGCGCATGGATGTGCCTTCAGTCTTCAGTGTTGGTCTCCCGGAAGGTGTTCCAGCACTGGGGCTCCGCTCCTGCGGTATGTAGAAAAGAAAGGGCGTGTACCCCAGCTTGCTAGGCTGGGGGGTCGCCCAAGGAGGGGAGTTCTGCAGCTGTAGTACTGCTTGAATAATGGTCTAAAATATTTTAATCGTGGGTATCATCAAAAATATGATCCCTAAAGAAAACAAAACAAATAAACCTTAAAGTACCATCACCATCCTAAACACACTGGGGTGGGTCTTATCCTCGCTATCAATAGTATACAGTGAACCTGGTGCTTCAAAAGGGATGAACCAGAAAATTGTGCAATGGAAAACTCCCTAGAAGGGCACTGGTCAGTAATCACTGATCGAGTCCCCTGCATGGGCCATAGACAACACGGTATCCCTATTGCACTCTGCACTGTACGTAGACCTATGGTAAATAACAACGTGTCCCTGTGTGACTACAGGAGCATGAAGTAGCTATCTGACCTGCTGGAGATACAATATATAAATCCAGCGTCAGGACACACTGAATGGTTACTTGGGTTTACACTCGGCACTGTGCATAGACCTAAGGTAAGTAACAACGTGTCCCTGTGTAACCACAGGAGCCTAAGGCAGCCGTCTGACCTGCTGGAGATACAATGTATAAATCCAGCGTCAGGACACACTGAATAATTGCTTCGGTTACACTCAACACTGTGCATAGACCTATGGTAAGTAACAACGTGTCCCTGTATGACCACAGGAGCATAAAGTAACCATCTGTCCTGGTGGCGATACACTGTATAGACCCAGCGTCAGGACACACTGAATGATTGCTCTAGTTGTTGCAATAGTTGTGCGGGGTCAAAGAGCCTGCCGTAAAAAAGGCGGCATAGAAGTGTAACTGGTAGCAGTTTAATAACAGCCTAATCCTGACCAAGACTGACTAGGATAACTTGATGCAGTACTTGCCCTTAAGCTTGTAGGGGCTGTGATTAAATCGCTGTGGAGAGACTAGGGAATTTGTTCTGCACTGTCCGTGGTTTGAGGAGTCTGCTGCAGAGTGGTGACCCGTTGGCCTCACCGGTAACAGCCTAATCCCATCAAAGGCCGACTACAATAGCTTGCTGACGTATTAGTCCCTATAACAGTAGGAGCTTGTGAGGAAGTCGCTGTGAAGAGAAAAAGATTCTACACTATACTTAGTACACTTGTCCAAAGCTGCTATCAGGAACATAATCAGCATAGGTTGAGCGAGAAAATGACCCACTACCCTCACCCAGTGATCACATCAAACGTGCTGGTGATCTTAAAAATAAAAGTAATGACCTAACGTCCGTTTCGGCGCTATTAGAGCGCCTTTATCAAAGGTGAACCGGTATGGGTGCCTGGCTGGGTTTAAGTAACCCGCCCGATAATGTGAGTGACCAATTGCGGCGCTGGGCGTGTCACGCCTCTTCGCGCCGTGTTGCCGTGTAGCCCGTCAATTGGTCCGTCAGATCGCCCACGTGGGTATCTGTGGGGCGGGTCGACGGACAAGGGGAGGGTGTCAATCCCCCTGACTGGAAGAGGACTCCTCCCCGAAAAAGAGACATGGCTTAAACGGTTTAACCCTTCATACTTTGTCCACATACTAGTTAGAGACCCTTATTACACGGTAAATCTGGGTAGAAGCCCATAGACCGTTGGAGCTTAAAAGCTAGGAGGGTTTAGCATATGCCGATTAATTCAAGGTTATTATTGGGAAATACAGAGCTGTAATAGCCCTTACAGGGCTTCAGAACAATATTAACCCTTGTTCATATGCAACAGAAATCATGTTGCAGTGGAGGACAAGGCAGGGTACGTCTCACACATCCATAAACTATTAATGAAGGGGGAGACACTGGTATAGAATGGTCCTAGGGATAACTGAACCCTTTCAAGCGTATAGACGGACCTTATACCTGCAGCTATTAGAATGCAGGCAAAGGTGCCCTCTTGCATGTGGGATGCAAATGAAGTGATCCTATTATGTCCTATGTAGGGAAGGTCCTAGAGTGGAATAGGACCAATGTTCATATCCCAGAGGAAACCAAACAGAAACAATCGGGGAAGGGGGTAAGAGCCCAATTTGGTAATAGGTGGAAAAGGTACGGGGCGGTCACTACATATATTGGCACACAGGTACTCGGTACAACACTTTCTATATGTACAGAAAAGTGTATCTGTTAGCAAACAAAAGACCAAAAAATAAAATTGAAGACTGGACTACACAAATCTATTTACATATGTACATAGTGGGGAAACTCATCAATCAATAAACGGGGTGAAGGTAAACCCTTCATTGAGGCCTTTGGGGGCAAGTGTGTCAAGTTTGTAAATCCAATAACATTCCCTTCTTTTAAGGGTTTGATCCAAATCTGTAGGGTACCATAGGTCTACGTACAGTGCAGAGTGCAATAGGGATACCGTGTTGTCTATGGCCCATGCAGGGGACTCGATCAGTGATTACTGACCAGTGCCCTTCTAGGGAGTTTTCCATTGCACAATTTTCTGGTTCATCCCTTTTGAAGCACCAGGCTGGGCGTCGGCTCCCGGAGCTGGTGAGTAGCTTGTGTGGGAGGTTCTCTTAGCAGTCGTGTTCTCATGAGTGTGGGGGCCATCATGTTCGGCCATGCAATATGGCGCAGTTTCCCGCCCTTGAGCTCTATGGTGTTTGTGGGGTCTGGTTGTCTTTCTGGGTGCTTGTAGAGGGTGCCTGTAATGGCGCCGCCTGGTTGCTGGACGGATCCATGTGGCCACCAGTTTCACTGCCAGGCGGTAAGCCATTCCGCGCTCGCTCAGCATAGACCAGAAGCTCACGCAGAGTTCGTCGAAGTCCCCCAGGGGGTTTGTGGTTGGTTGGGCATGTGTGCTTGGTTTTTGGGGCCTTCGCTTGGCGGCCATCTTAGCTGCTTCTCAGTGACCCGATGGTTGCTGGTGCTGTGCCTGCTGTGTAGGACAGTCACCTCTTTGTTTCAGTCGTTGCGCCTCAGGCTTTTGTTGCCGGGATATCCCTCTCCGGCAGGGGGGGGGGGAGGGAGGTATGCCGAGGAGACCTCCAGGAGAGTGGCAGCAGTATCTCGCTTTGGCTGAGTAGGCCTTTAGTAGGCCTCAGGTCTATCCCCGGCTAGAAGCCTCTGCCTTTGGTCGGGATGCTTGGTTCTCGGCTCTGCAGTGTTAAGTCTCTCTTCTCCAGGTCGCCTAACCGTCGATTTTGTGAGTTTTAGCCCTGATTTTGGCTTTTTGAGAGCGTTGTTACACGGAGCTCGTCTCCAGTGCGACCTCTCGGCATGGCCGCCTAGCTCCGCCCCCGATACTCAGTATTATTAAACAGACTAATGACTACATTATTATGTGGATACTGTGGTGTATACCAGCAGTCCCCTCTAGGGGAACTTTTCACAATGCACAGTTTGTCCCTAACCAGCTCCTGTAGTAAGTGTGCAAGGCATGCTGGGATGGTTACACCCCCTAGATTTACTCTCTTCCCAGTGTGTGTATGGAGTTCGGCCATGTTGGGTGTATGTTACAGCAGGAATGTGTATATCAACAATGGGATCGAACATAATATGTGACTTGTGATCAATAAATCTTGGCTGATTAACCCCTTAAGGACACAGCTTCAGAAGCTTGTCTTACGCTTAATGACACAAGCAATTTTTGCATTTTCTTGCTGTTTGTGAAATTGACCGACCGCACAGCCCAAATCTATGGAACTGTTTTGGGCAGGAAAATGTGCTTGTGCTCCGTCATAAAGGACTTCCGTGTAACTTTTAATCTACTGGATGGATTTGGCTGATTTTTGAGAGTGTTTATGTTTAAAGTATGTGTAGCGGAGTGCAATATTAGAATCCACGATCTCCGCTGGTATAACAGGTAAATCCACAGTCAGCGCTGAAAAGTAAGGCAATATCCCAATCCTCCCAATAACCGGACGAAACACAGTTTGGGAGTCAACTAACTGGCTTTATTCACAAGCTTGCATATTTATACAGTTACCCATGCAAGGGGTTTCCTTACAGGGATTTCAGGGGATTTATCCCATCATGCAATATAATTCTCCCAACAGGCCTTGCTGCACGGGAGGGATACTCCCACTAAAATGGACGGTTAAGTGGATTATCCCCTTGTGTAGCAAAACTGACAATTTACATTAAAATACAGTTTTTGAGTTTTATTCGGTATATTGACATAACCGAACGTTCGGTAGGTAGCTGGGGTCTGAGCGCATCTTTTGAGAGAATACCGCTCAGCTCCCAGCTGAAATGACCGAATGCTGCAACAAATAAGGTTATACATTGAAGTTCCCCTCAATCTGTCGATCGTACTGAGGGGGAACGATCCTACCGAACCCCGGGCTCCCGAACGGCCTGGAAGTACAGCAGTGTTCGTGTCGTCAAGTAGCCGTTTTCAGTTCCAGGCGCTCGACGACCAAACACCGCTGAAGAACAGACGATCCAAGATGGCCGACCGCCGCATGGTCGGTAGTCGAACCACGGCCACCTAGGAGAGCCTCTAATTACCGATTGCAACATTGTTGCAATCGGTTAACAAGCGCCACACGCCTCTAAGTGTGTGGTCTATCAGGGGAGCCCGTATTCGTTTGCCGAACAGCCCGGATAGCCGCTGTTTGTCGAACGAAGTACTTGCATGCTGGTAGCTTACGGCTGCCAGCATGCGAATTACCATAGCACAATACACACACAGCAAAATATACATAGCACACAGTACAGCCTACAGACAACCTTTCTACATTATAGTCCAGAAGTTTGCCACAATGCTCCCCCAGAACCAAGCCGGCATACACAGTCTGATCCCAATGGATCGGCTTGGGGAGGTCCGGGAGAGTACTCACAGATCACTTTGCAAGTTCAGTCTGTCTAGATAACCCGTCGGCGTTACTGTTTTGTTTCCCTGGGCGATAATGGATTGTAAAATCGAAGGGCAGCAGCGCCAAACTCCAGCGCAGCAGCCTGGCGTTTTCCCCAGCCACACGGTTCAGCCACACCAACGGGTTGTGATCTGTGAGTAGGGAAAAAGGTTGTCCATACAAATAAGGCTGTAACTTTTTTAGGGCCCACACCATGGCCAGGCATTCTTTTTCGATGGCGGCGTAGCTTACTTCACAGGGCAACAACTTTCGGCTCAAGTAAGCTATGGGGTGTTCTCCGTCATCGGCTCCAACTTGGCTCATCACTGCTCCCAATCCAAACATTGAAGCGTCTGTGTGGACAAGAAATCTTTTAGTTGGATCAGGAGCGGCAAGTACAGGAGCATTAGTTAAAGCAGTCTTGAGTTGTTGGAATGCCTGCTCACACTCTGGGGCCCAGACAACCTGTCGGGGGGAAGGTTCTTGCGGGTCAAGTCAGTCAGGGGTTTAGCCAGGGCGCTATAATTGGGTACAAACTTTCTATAGTATTTTCTATAATACCCTGCAGTACCGTGAAAGGCTAGCACTTGGGTTTTGGTCCTTGGGGTGGGCCACTTTGCTACGGCTTCAATCTTGGCTGGCTCGGGCTTCTGTTGCCCACACCCCAAGTACTGCACCTCTGCCATCCCTATATGACACTTGCTGGGTTTCAAGGGTAACCCTGCCTCTCCAATACGATCTAGGATGGCCCCTATATGTTGTAGGTGTTCCTCCCAGGTCTGGCTAAATATGGCAATGTCGTCTAAGTACGCACAGGCATAACCTTGGAAACCGTCCAGTAGCCGATCCACCATCCGCTGAAAGGTTGCCGGCCGGAGCGTTTTTCATCCCGAATGGCATGACCCGAAATTGGTACAGGCCAAACGGGGTGACAAAGGCCGACTTGGGGATGGCATCCTCGGCTAGTGGGATTTGCCAGTATCCCTTACACAAATCTATGGTAGTGAGATACTGGCCCCGTGCCATCTTATCCAACAGCTTGTCTATCCAGGGCATTGGATAGGCATCAGACACTATTTTGTCGTTTAGCCTCCGGTAGTCGACACAGAAGCGTGTCGCGCCGTCCTTCTTTTGTACCAGCACTACCGGCGATGCCCAGGGGCTATCTGAAGGCTTGATAACCCCTAGCTTTAACATCTCGTCTAATTCAGTCTTCATATGTGTCCTGACTGATTCAGAGACACGATATGGAGCCTGCCGCATAGGTAGCTGTCCCTGGGTTTCAACTCGGTGGGTGGCTAGCGGAGTGTACCCAGGCAAATTGGAGAAGGTAGCCCCTTTAGCTGCAATCAGCGCTTGTACCTGGGCACGCTCTTGAGGGCTTAGCCGCTCCCCCAGTTGAACCCCCTTGGAGGGCTCTGTCTGTTCCTCCTGTTCTAATAGGTCAGGTAGGGGCAGATTCTCCTGACCCTCAGAGGCGGAGGCGCATATCGCCACCACGTCTTCTATCCTCTCATGGTAGGGTTTGAGCATGTTCACGTGGAACATGCGTCTCTTCCCTACCCCTGAGCAGGGGCCAATCACGTAGGTGTCACATCTCTGTTCCACCACCTGGTATGGGCCCTGCCAGATGGCCTGCAGCTTGTCTGTGCAGACTGGTTTTAAAATCAACACTTTTTGTCCCACCTGAAAGCTGCGGTCTCTGGCCCCCCTATTGTACCAGTGGCGCTGGCGTTGTTGGGCCGCCTGGAGATTGGTGCGCACGGCCTGGGTTAATGCCTCCAGTCTGTCCCTAAACTCCAGTACGTAGGATACAATAGGGGTCCCATCTGTGCTACTTTCCCCCTCCCAATGCTCTCTGATTAGGTCTAGCGGGCCCCGTACCCTTCTCCCAAACAGCAATTCAAACGGGGAAAACCCTGTGGACTCTTGGGGTACTTCTCTATAAGCAAAGAGCAGATGGGGTAAAAACCTCTCCCAGTCTCTATGAGCCTCTCCAAACGTGCGGAGCATCTGTTTCAGCGTACCATTAAATCTTTCGCATAGGCCATTGGACTGGGGGTGGTACGCTGAATTTATGATTGGCTTAATGCCACATATCCTCCATAATTGTTGGGTGACCTCAGCGGTAAACTGGGTGCCCCTATCGGATATGATTTCTTGGGGAAACCCTACCCGGGAAAATACTTTCATTAGGGCCTCTGCCACCGTTTCGGCATGAATATTGGTGAGGGCTATATCCTCGGGGGACCGGGTGGCATAGTCTACTACAGTTAAAATGTACTTTTTTCCCGGAGGGACTGGGTTTTGGTAAGGGCCCCACTATATCTACTGCCACCCGACTAAAGGGTTCTTCAATGATGGGAAGAGGGCATAGTTTGGCTTTATGGCGGTCACCCCGCTTGCCTACCCACTGGCAAATGTCACAGGAAATGCAGTATTGTCTCACGTCTTTAGAAATCCCTGGCCAGAAGAAAGCGTGGGTCAACCTATATAGAGTACGGGTCATCCCTAGATGTCCAGACAGGGGAATGTCATGCGCAATCCTAAGTAATTCCTGCCTATACTTCTGGGGTACCACTAACTGTTTCGTCATTACTGTGACCGACCCTCCCACTTCCCATTCAGCAATGCGGTAAAGTAGCCCTTTCTCCCAAGTGTATCGCTCCCCCTCTAACCCCGCCTGGTCAGTGTGTACCCTGTCCCTGTATACCTGTAGTGTGGGAATCTGGCTTCACCTCGGCCTCAAACTTAGTTGGGGTATCCCAGAACATACGTGTCCGGTGGGGGTTTTGGTCTCTTACCTGAGCCTCAGAGTGTGTTGGTGGAGCCGTGGTGCGAGCCTGTTGCCGTGTGGTTACTGGATGGGCTTCCTGGTAGGGAGCCTGTGGGACAAAAGCAGAAGTCATCTGGCCCAAATCATTCCCTAGCACAACATCTTCTGGTAAATTAGTCTTGGCATTAGTCCCACTTCTACTGTCCCCTCTCCCACACCCCAATTCAAGTGTACTTTAGCAGTGGGTAGTCGGTATACCGCTCCCCCCGCCACTCGTACTGCCACAGATCCGCCAGTGTGTGCCAAATCGGAGACCAAATGGGGTGCTATCAGGGTTAAGGTAGCTCCTGAATCCCGCAGCCCCTGGACCTCTTTCCCCTCTAGGGTCAGCGCTTGTACCTGGGCATGCTCTTGAGGGCTTAGCCGCTCCCCCTGTTGAACCCCCTTGGAGGGATGCTGCCGGTTTTCTGCGGCTCGGACTGACATCACTTCATGTAAGATGCCCAGGGGTTCTTCCGCGTGCACACTCAACAACTCCTGTGTGGTCGGTTCCCTTTGATAATGATGGGCAGCAGCCCTGGGTGCTGGGTTTGGTCGCCCTTGATTCCAGGTGGGTTTGGCCTGGTTTCGGGTACACTCACGGGCCATATGCCCCCCACTGTTTGCATGTGTGGCATTGGATGTTGGCACGCCCGTTATACCTGGAGGGTGGGGGTAAGTGTCCTTGGGATGGACGAAACGGGGCAGTGGTGGGAGCTGGGGGTGGCATAGTGCTGGGTAGTCCCGTGGGTCGAGTGTAACTTTTGGCTAGGGGTCCATGATGTCTCCTTGCATCAAAGTGTTGGTCTGCCAATCTAGCTGCTTCGGTTAGGGTGAGGGGGTTTCCTGTCCCGCACCCATTCTTGTGCCTCGGGAGACAAACCATTAAAAAATTGCTCCAACAGCATCAACTGTCGCAATCCTTCCATGGTGGTGGCTTGGCTGGCTTGTATCCACCATTGGGAGGCCTGGTCCAGCTTGTGGGCCCATTCAGCGTGAGAGTCTTTCTCTGGTTTGCGCAGGTTTCTAAACTTGCGCCGGTATGCCTCTGAGGTAATGGCATACCTCTCTAATATCGCTCGCTTCACTTTCTCATAGTCTTTGCTGTCCTCACTGGGCACAGCGCGATACGCTTCGACTGCCTGACCTGCCAGCTTGCCTGCCAGCAGTGGGACCCATACTGCCCGCTCTAAGTCATGCAAATCACATAGTCTCTCAAACCCCTCTTACCCCTGGCTTCTAGCAGTTCCTTTAACGTTTGCCTCTTCAGCTTAGAATAATCCGTCTTCATTCACTTCAGTAGTCGGTTCTTTCGCTGTATTCTGCTTGCCATTACCTTTTCTTATTCGGCAGGTACAATTGCACGAATTGCACTTTTCGGCTGTAAGGCTGGATCCCGTCGCTTGCCACCAATTGTAGCAGAGTGCAATATTAGAATCCACGATCTCCGCTGGTATAACAGGTAAATCCACAGTCGGCGCTGAAAAGTAAGGCAATATCCCAATCCTCCCAATAACCGGACGAAACACAGTTTGGGAGTCAACTAACTG
Source organism: Pelobates fuscus (assembly GCF_036172605.1). NCBI lineage: Eukaryota > Metazoa > Chordata > Amphibia > Anura > Pelobatidae > Pelobates > Pelobates fuscus. The sequence goes on from NC_086323.1 coordinate 201,619,734, forward strand.
GCTTTATTCACAAGCTTGCATATTTATACAGTTCCCCATGCAAGGGGTTTCCTTACAGGGATTTCAGGGGATTTATCCCATCATGCAATATAATTCTCCCAACAGGCCTTGCTGCACGAGAGGGATACTCCAACTAAAATGGACGGTTAAGTGGATTATCCCCTCATGTAGCAAAACTGACAATTTACATTAAAATACCGTTTTTGAGTTTTATTCGGTATATTGACATAACCGAACGTTCGGTAGGTAGCTGGGGTCTGAGCGCATCTTTTGAGAGAATACCGCTCAGCTCCCAGCTGAAATGACCGAATGCTGCAACAAATAAGGTTATACATTGAAGTTCCCCTCAATCTGTCGATCGTACTGAGGGGAACGATCCTACCGAACCCGGGCTCCCGAACAGCCTGGAAGTACAGCAGTGTTCGTGTCGTCGAGTAGCCGTTTTCAGTTCCAGGCGCTCGACGACCAAACACCGCTGAAGAATAGCGAATCCAAGATGGCCGACCGCCGCATGGTCGGTAGTCGAACGACGGCCACCTAGGAGAGCCTCTAATTACCGATTGCAACATTGTTGCAATCGGTTAACAAGCGCCACACGCCTCTAAGTGTGTGGTCTATCAGGGGAGCCCGTATTCGTTTGCCGAACAGCCCGGATAGCCGCTGTTTGTCGAACAAAGTACTTGCATGCTGGTAGCTTACGGCTGCCAGCATGCGAATTACCATAGCACAATACACACACAGCAAAATATACATAGCAGACAGTACAGCCTACAGACAACCTTTCTACATTATAGTCAAGAAGTGGCTAGGTTTGCCACAGTATGTGGAGTTCAAATATGTAATTCTTAGGGAGATTGGATGTATGGTTTTAAAGTTACAGTGTATGAGTACTGTCTGTGATAATTATGTTAATCCCTTTTGTAACATAATTATATCACAGGCAGAGGAGAGGATTTTGTGTGTAATTGCTGGGAGTGTTTTCTGTAATGTACGTGTGTGATTGGTTGTTTTGTAACGCCCTGTGGGTGGTCCTATCTAAGGGGATCCTGCATAAAAGAAGGTTCTTTTGCTGCCAATAAAACAGAATGACTTGTCCCTCTAACTTGCAGCCTTGACTCATGTTTGTAGGGGACACCTATAATCACTACAGGGATTGCCATGCTCTTCATACTCACTTAACTACTGAGCTCTTGTAAGAGCTCTTGTTCCTGATCCTGCTTTGCTCTACAGAAGGAAGAGGTTCACCTACTGGAACCTGGAGCCTGGTCGTAGGTCCAGGGCACAGAGCAGACGGCGAGGAGTCTGCAGTAGTTATGGTGTCTACGGTGTTGATGGTCCTTTGGTGAGCGCTAGGAGCATCCTTTTCTACGGTCCAACTTCCAGCCAGCCTGGTGGCAACCGTAACAGTTCCTATCCGAACAAAGTGCCGAATTGCGTTCTAAAACAAACGAACATACTGTTCTCATTCAGTTAGAATGCAATTCGGCAGTTTCGTCTAAAATGACAGGAGGCATCGCGAGATCACAGATGAAAGGTAAGAATTATGGGAAAATTGCTCTGACCAGCGGAAATGAAGCACACTTTGCTCCTCCGCTGGTCAAAGCTGGTCAAGAGGAGGAAACCTACATAAGGCAAAGAGTCCCTACTTTGTCTTATGATTTTAAAGAAAACTAAAGAAGACAGGAAGAAAAGAAGAACAGATCCTGAGAGAGAAGAGGAAGAGATTGAGGAAAGGTAAGTTTGGCATGACAGTGCCGCTTTAATCAATGACTGTTTAATGTTAGTAAAGGTTGTTAGCTTTAATATTCATAACTTTTGTAACATATATATATATATATATATATATATATATATATCATATTTACTCCAATCTAATGTGGACCTTTATTTGCAAATAAAGTTTCCAAAATTCGGGTCAAAATTTGAAATTTTCCAGCAAATTTCATTTCGGTAAAATCACACAGGCGAATTCACAGAGACAAATTTCATTCCAGCGAATTCACAGAGGCAAATTTTGTTACAGAAACAGGACTTAAGAAAAAACATTTCTTAACATGTAACACTAAAACTTAAATACCATCAATGTTACTATGGTATGTGGCAATAAACATTTTGTTGTATAGTAGTATCTTCTTGTATAAATGTGCATTACATTCACCAGCAAAAACATTTTTCAGCTTCCAGCTTCCAGGTTTCAAAAATAGAGGTGTGCATTAGATTTGAGTAAATATGGTAAATTTCATGTGGGCATCCTGCATGTTAATTCTCCCTGCTGATCACGGCATACCTCTCAATAAACAAACTCTGTAAGGTGGTGTGGTCTTTTCATCCAGCCCAGTTATCACTAACAGAACAAAACAGGGGCATACAGGATTCATGACCGAAATAATGTACCATCATTTTGTCCTACATGATATTTCATAGTCATATTTCTTATCTTTCATAAAAATATTGTCAGTTTTTCTAAGTATGGTAAACAATAAATAATTTATAGACAGATTTCCTTTAACTCCCAGTACATTTCCACCGACAGGTCAAACCGGGTATCTAATACAGTTCCAATAGCACAACCTTCTAGTATAAGTGGTAGAGGCTTGGAGTGATATAAAAATAGTACATACTTGGCACAACCTTCCAGTGGCAGAGGTAGGGGGGTAACAGTGTGCTGCATGCATTTAGAATGTATGTGATATACACAGTATCTGTAATTTGTTCCTCTAGCATAAATGCAGATACGTGTGGCTTTATGGACTAAATCTCATTGTGCAAAGCAAATTAAAGAAAAAAGGAGTATACACAATGTTGCTAGTGAATGGGTTAATGCACACAAAATACTTGATTTCTTCGCAATCACTGACACCTGATGGTCATATTTCTTAAATATTATGCAAATATTGTCTGTTTTTCTAAGTATAGCAATTTCCTTTAACTCCCAGTACATTTCTTTCAGGTGTATTTGTCAAGAGAGGTTACAAGAACAGAAATACATGAAGCAAGGCTATGAAGGAATCTATTAATAACAGAACCAAGTCTAACTCTAAAAAAATCAAGTATTTTGTCAGATTCCTGTATGTTCTCAAAGGAGATGGTAAACCTAAACCCCAAACCTTTATCGTCTTCTGAATGTGAGAAATCTTTTGTCACAAATGCAGAGCTTGTCTGTCATCAGAGAACTCACATAGGAGAAAAACTATTCTCGTGTTCTGAATGTGGAAAATGTTTTAGTACAAATGCAAAGCTTGTCCGTCATCAGAGAACTCACACCGGAGAGAAACCGTTCTCATGTTCTGAATGTGGAAAATGTTTTGGGCAACATTCACATCTTGTCCGTCATCAGAGAACTCACACAGGAGAGAAACCGTTCTCATGTTCTGAATGTGGAAAATGTTTTGTCAGAAATTCAGAGGTCGTCTGTCATCAGAGAACTCACACAGGAGAGAAACCGTTCTCATGTTCTGAATGTGGAAAATGTTTTGGGCGACAATCACATCTTGTCTGTCATCAGAGAACTCACACAGGAGAGAAACCGTTCTCATGTTCTGAATGTGGAAAATGTTTTAGTACAAATGCAGAGCTTGTCCGTCATCAGAGAACACACACAGGAGAGAAACAGTTCACATGTTCTGAATGTGGAAAATGTTTTGGGCAACATTCACATCTTGTCCGTCATCAGAGAACACACACAGGAGAGAAACCGTTCTCATGTTCTGAATGTGGAAAATGTTTTGTCACAAATGCAGAGCTCGTCTGTCATCAGAGAACTCACACAGGAGAGAAACCGTTCTCATGTTCTGAATGTGGAAAATGTTTTGGGCAAAATTCAAATCTTGTCAGTCATCAGAGAACACACACAGGAGAGAAACCGTTCTCATGTTCTGAATGTGGAAAATGTTTTAGTACAAATGCAGAGCTCGTCTGTCATCAGAGATCTCACACAGGAGATAAACCATTCTCGTGTTCTGAATGTGGAAAATGTTTTGTCAATAAAGCAGATCTTGTCCGTCATCAGAGAACTCACACAGGAGAGAAACCATTCTCATGTTCTGTATGTGGAAATTGTTTTGGGCAACATTCAAATCTTGTCCGTCATCAGAGAACTCACACAGGAGAGAAACCGTTCTCATGTTCTGAATGTAAAAAATGTTTTAGTACAAATGCAAAGCTTGTCCGTCATCAGAGAAGTCACACAGGAGAGAAGCCTTTCTTATGTAGTAAATGTGGGAAATGTTTTGCCAGTAAATCAGAGCTTGTCAGTCATCAAATAACTCACACAGGTGAGGTGATTTTATAATGCAGCTATGGATTAACATAAGAATAAAATATCTTGCATTGTGATTTTTTTTTCTTTTTTCATGCTCATACAATAAATAATAACTTTGAAAGTAGCAGTCAATCTACATATAATGCATTGGTATTGTGGCACCCCCATGCTATCGTCGGTATGTTCCTAACCTGCATTGCTAACTCTGCTTCACTTGGTTGCACACTCACCGGCAACCCCGTATACAACTCAGAATACATTGTGGTTGTATGTTCTGGCTGTTACAGGGTATATTAAATGGCAGGTTCCACTGGTAATACACTTCAATGAATAAGGTTGTTTCGCCTGACCTAAATTTGCATGATTCCAACCAAGACCTCAGCAAACAGACAAGACACATGATTCTTGATGGCAACTTGTAGGATCACTATTTCTGAGCTCCAGCTTTTATTAAAAAACTACAGCACACACATGAAATGTATTTACAAATTATTCATACCAATAAAAATATGAACTGGGATAGGAGGCCAGAGATCTTTTGTTCACATAGATTGATGAAGGCCCGCTGTTATTATAACCTTTGACCCGGCCAGACTCCCATGTGTATTAAGAAGGGCCTCTTTCTGAATGTATTAATTTTAACATATATATGTGTAAATTTTATTTTACCCTCAAGTATAACCATTTTTTACAAATACACAAGTCCTGCGCTCAAACTCCCATTAGTCTTGGGTGGCAGCACCGACCATAGTACACATCAGCCCTACAACATACAGTAAAAAAACAAAGAAAACAAGTTAACCATTTTATAATGTATGGCTTTAATCATAGATTGGATTGAATGGTTATTAAGCTACAACCCTTTTTACACATTTTTGAAAGAATAAATAACATTATCCTTATGTGTGCACCTCCTAATTAAGTGATTTCTTAGACATATAAAATATTTTTGCAGATAGATATTCACCACCAATACGTAACGTCAAAAATGAATATTAACTTGAAGTGCATACATATTGCCTGTGTTGGTACAGATATGTGCAAAGACTTTTTTTTTTTTTTCGGATGTCATGTACGTTTGAATAAATATAAATCTTAAGGCTGCAAGGCAAATGCATTCAATTATTGGAACTCGATGGGGGCGGGGCCGGGCCGCCAAGCCGCATGGCAGCAGGACAATGTGGCTCAGAGGAAGAGACCCGAAAAAGGGCATATAACCTACCTCCAATCTGCCCCAAAACCGGAATGCTCGCCAGGAAGAGGAGGGGAAGCACCGAAGCTTCCGAAAGATACCACTTTGTGGGCAAACATATACCGGGAGCACCGAGATTCATGAAACCGGCATGAGTGCCATCGTCAGTCTGAGCGAGGGCAACCGCACACCGAGACACGATCGCCCAGCCAGGAGAGCACATCAGATGCAGACCAATCAAAGGGGGTTAACAAGAGCGAGAGATGCGGCCCGGTCCCCTCCCCCCCCCCCCCCGGCCGGGGGGGTAGCCCCGGCCACATGGAGACTGCACGCCCCGGAATGGAATCCACCGACTGGGACACAAGCAGATCTCCTGTACAGGCACAGGCTACCTAAACATAGCCCGCCTGATAACTGCACCTGGAATTGAAGAACACTCACTACCCAGGTCAGGTGACTACCGCAGACCTAAATGCTTATTAGACATGGATATATCTTCTATCTTGAGCACGTTCCATACAAGTACCTAATGATGGAAGGAAAGGAAGTGAAGGGGACTGCTTCTGGCTCCTGATGGGCTGGCCTGTGCGACACATGTGGCCAGAGGCGCCGCAGACGACCATACGAAATCCCCGACAACCTGCTCGCCAAAGGAGTGGCAGCCCAGACTCCCCGGGTCTGTGGGGGTCCTCGGGGAGTCTAGTCCCTGGTGCTGGGAGTCCTGTGGTTTGGGAGGGTGCGGGCCCTCCGGCGGACCGGTGGCCGCGAGGGACGTACATCGCCCCCAAGTGTGTGGCCGGCGCCAGGTGAGACGAGGGCTTACACTCCGCAGAAGTTTGAGTGGTGCTGGGGAGGTGCAGGGGACGGGGGGCGCCCGGACTCTAGGTGTGGGGGTCCTGGGAACGGTCTCCGACCCTGAGTGCCCATGGGGCCACGAAAAGCCCTGCCGGCGGACTGTGACCTGTTCGGGGAGGACGGGGGGAAGCTCGACGCACTGGGACCATATTGCAGCCGTACCGGGAACGGCCCGGATGGGACCATTGTGCAGTCCCTGGCCACGGCCATCACCTGCTTTTATTTTCATCCCACAGTGTTCCATTTTCTCTTTTAAAAATGTATTTCTATATGTCCTAATGAGCATTCTATATAAGACTGCATGTTCTCACTGAGTGTAACAGGACAGGGGAACGTTAGATTGCCAGGTTGAGCGTATACACTGCTTTCTTAATTCCACAAGTTAGAGCTTAACGTTATGCTTTTTATTCACTATTAAATGCCTCCCCAGTTGAAATGGTGCAGGGCAGTACAGCTTGATAAGCATCTGTCCTAGCAGCAAAGACGGGGAGATATGTACGTAGTTAATGTTAATAGCTTTTCATGCTTTAATAATGCCAGCTTAATTGCCTGCTTGCTGTATAATACTACGCTTCAGCAATCACACAACTTGACTGACATAAGGCATCTGCATACACCAGCTAGCGTACAGCAGTCACATATACCAGCCAACTCACAGCAACTACACAGACTAGTTAACTTGAAACACCCGCATAAACCAGCTAACATAAGGTAATTATCTGAACTGATGACATGACGTAACTACATACTTAATGCAATTACGCAGAACAACTACACATACAGACTAACATAAAGCAACCGCATAAATCAGTCACACAATGTATATGACCAAATGTGAATTAACCTGCTGTAAAATGAATGACTTAATCAATATGCCTCTGCGTAGGAAACAGCTCGCATACTTAAACGTGTATCGATGATTACGCCTCTGCGCAGGCACTTACATGCTTGAATATAACTACGTTTGCTTCGAAATATATGGTGTGAAACCAATAAACATATTTAAAACAATTATTGGAACTCTGATGTGACAAACAAACATCTCAGGATTAGCTAATTTCCTACATTTAATGGTGGAGAAAGCATATGCAATATTTAAGTCTAAATTATTACTATATAACTAAATAACTAAAAAGATTTTGCTGCTTGATTACAAGAAGATAACCGTAGAAAAAGTCAAACTGTTCCCTGCAACGTTAACAAAAACAGAAAAAAACCTCTTTCCAGAGATAATGAGTGATACTCTATAGTGCCTAAACGAGAAGTAGCTCAACACATAAGGTGGAATACTTGGCAGCTGCTTCTAAGTGCTGCTACAAAGTGTATTTGGAGATATTCTGGAGAGTTTTACAGAAGCTTTAACTGTCTAAGATTTTGCTAAGAGTTTTCTTTTTTACTGTTACCGGTAAGATTCATCTGTAGGAAAAGGTTACTGTTACGATTGCCCCCAGTCTAGCAGGAGGGTTGATCGCTTGGATGTCCTGGTTCCCGGCTTGAAGAGTAGAATGGAGCGATACTCGGTAGAGACCTGTAAGTGTAGAATCTCCCCCTAGCTATGGTGCAGCTAGGATATTCTTTCCCCCCACAAAACGAGTCGAGGCTGCGAATTGAGGGTCAAAATGAGAACTGAGGACTGGGATGCCCAGCCTGCTTTTTATTGGCAATACATACAAAGAGGACACTCCCAAGGGGAGGCATAAAATACCCAATCATATATTGGGTTCAACCCACATGTCCCCTCCCCTCAGATAACCAAGTAACACAATTATATTACACATACTTTTGTCCATATTCTGGATGTACCCCAAAACCAGGGGGTACACCCGTACACCCTGCATCGCTAGATAGATCTTGTTCTGGAGGCCAACATATCCAAAAACTGGTCGGATCGAATGAGCGGTTCGGGAGTTAGGGGCTTCTAAAGTTTAGACCGACCGCACGGACTTTTCAGCCGAAATTAGTTCCATACGTTTAGGCCTTGCGGTCGGTCTTCGTTCGGACGGTAAAAACCCCACAACCCTTTGTCTTCCGTAGTCCTTCCTGGGGTCGCTGTAATCCCCAGGTGCAGGGCAAGTGCTTTACTGAACGGTGAATAGTTCGGTATGTCCAACACTGAGTTCTGTGATCCTGGAGGTCTCAGCGGTGTTCGCCTGGGTGGGTCTCCGTTTTTGGTTCCAGATGATTCTGGGCGACCACCGCTGATTGTAGGTAAGATGGCCGCGACCACGTGCAAAAGTCCCGAAATGGCGGCCACCTCTAGGCGTACATAGCGGGTTCGGGCTGGACCATACGAGGACTGTAAATCCGTCAGAACAGTGTCCAAAGCACCAAAAGTATGGGACCGAATAAATCTTTTATAACAGGGGACAACAGTAATGTAACAGTGCTCCCTCCTTGTGGAACACTCTGGCAGACACCGTCTGACCCCTTTTCGGGGTAGACTAAGGCTGTCCAGACTTCTGGTTAGGCTGGGCTGATATCGGTTTGCCTGGACAATCCATCGGCATTGCCATTCTGTTTCCCGGGTCGATAAGTGATGGTAAAATTGAAGGGTTGTAGAGCCAAGCTCCATCGTAACAATCGGCCATTATCTCCAGAGACCCGGTTTAACCATACCAAGGGATTGTGGTCCGTTACCAGAGTGAATTCTTGCCCGTACAGATAAGGAGTCAGTTTCTTTAGTGCCCACACCAGTGCCAAGCACTCCTTTTCCACGGCGGCATAGCTAACTTCGCGTGGCAGGAGCTTACGACTGATGTAGGCAATAGGGTGTTCCCCTCCGTCTTCGCCTACTTGGCTGAGGACGGCTCCCAGCCCGAACATGGAAGCGTCTGTGTGGACGATAAAACGTTTGTTAGGGGCTGGGGCGGCCAACACGGGAGCATTCACAAGAGCAGTTTTTAAAGTTTGAAACGCTATTTCACAGTGGGGAGACCACAGGACCTGTCGAGGAAGGTTTTTCTTTGTCAAGTCGGTCAGGGGTTTGGCAATGGCACTATAGTCAGGCACAAACTTCCGATCGTATCCTGCGGTACCTAAAAAGGCTAGTACTTGTGTCTTGGTGGTGGGGGTGGGCCAATTGGCAACTGCCTCTACCTTGGCAGGTTCTGGTCGTTGTTTCCCGCATCCCACCCTATGCCCCAGATACTGCACTTCAGCCATGCCAAAATGGCACTTCTCTGGTTTCAGAGTCAAGCCGGCGGCCCGAATCTGATCTAAGACCATCCCTACATGGGTTAGGTGTTCCTCCCAGGACGCGCTATGGATCGCTATGTCGTCCAGGTACGCACAGGCGAAACCCTGGAAGCCATCAAGGAGTCTATCCACCAAGCGCTGGAACGTGGCCGGGGCATTCTTCATCCCGAATGGCATAACCTTGAAGTGATATAGGCCAAACGGGGTGACGAATGCCGACTTGGGGATAGCCTCCCTGGCCAGGGGAATCTGCCAGTAACCTTTACACAGGTCAATGGTGGTTAGGTAGTTCCCCTGGGCTATGCGATCCAGTAACTCGTCTACCCTGGGCATGGGGTAGGCGTCTGTCACGGTTTTATCATTAAGTTTCCGATAGTCCACACAGAATCTGGTAGTACCGTCCTTTTTGGGTACGAGTACTACCGGGGATGCCCAGGGACTATCGGAGGACTCAATGACTCCTAGGTTCAGCATTTCCGTGATTTCTTGTTTCATACCCGCTCTGACCGCCTCGGGGATGCGGTAGGGGGCCTGTCTCAAGGGTTGCTGTCCAGGGGTATCTACCTGGTGGGTGGTTAGATTGGTGAACCCTGGCTTTTGGGAGAACATTGCTTGTTTTTCTCGGAGCAATTGCTGCAATTGCTCCCTCTCTACTGGGTTAAGCCGCTCGCCTATCTGTACCTGGCCCACTATATCGGCCGGTTGGTCCTGGGTAAGTAAGTCGGGAATGGGTAAATTATCGGGGTCTTCGGCTGCGGGACTACATATGGCCAGCACATCTTCGGGGCGTTGGAGATATGCTTTCAACATGTTAATATGGAACAGTTTTTTTAAGCTTGGGTCGTGGCAGCTGGCAATCACGTACGTGGTATCTCCTTTCTTTTCTATTATTTGGTAGGGGCCTTGCCAGGCTGCCTGTAATTTGTCTGTTTTAACGGGTTTAAGAACCATTACTTTTTGCCCTATCTCAAAGCTCCTTTTCCGTGCTCCCCTATCATACCAGACTTTCTGTCGCCTTTGGGCCGCCTGGAGGTTAGCCCGGACCGACCTGGCTAGCTGCTCCATGCGGTCCCTAAGCTCTAGGACATATGGTATGATGGGGACTCCGGTGTTCTCCGTCTCCCCCTCCCAATGCTCTCGGATCAGGTCTAGGGGGCCCCGGACCTTGCGCCCATACAGCAGTTCGAACGGGGAGAATCCGGTAGTTTCCTGCGGCACCTCCCGATAAGCGAATAGGAGGTGTGGCAAGAAACGTTCCCAGTCCCTATATTCCTGGGTAAACGTCTTTAACATTTGCTTAAGGGTCCCGTTAAACCTTTCGCATAGTCCGTTGGTTTGGGGGTGATATGGGGAACTGAGTAGGGATTTTATTTTACAGACCTGCCATAGTTGTTGCGTTAGTTCCGCCGTGAACTGGGTGCCCCGGTCGGACAGGATTTCTCGGGGAAACCCTACACGAGAGAAGACTTGGACCAGCGCATTGGCTACCGTGTCTGCTTGGATATTAGATAGTGCCACCGCCTCTGGGTAGCGGGTAGCGTAATCCACAATAGTGAGGATATATCGTTTCCCGGAGGGGCTGGGAGTGGCGAGGGGTCCTATCAGGTCAATGGCCACTCTACTGAACGGTTCTTCGATGAGGGGCATGTTTATGAGGTGTACCTTGGGGTGGTCTCCTCTTTTGCCGACCCTCTGGCACACTTCGCACGTATTACAGTATGTACGCACATCGGTATGTACCCCTGGCCAAAAGAAGGTATGGGTGATACGTTTAAGGGTCCGGGTTACGGCCAAATGTCCGGCTAGGGGAATGTCGTGGCCTATTCGGAGGATATCTCGTCGATATTTGTGAGGGATTACTAACTGCCTCCTACGGTTCCCTTTCTTTTCCGTCTGTCGGTACAGTCTCCCCTGTTCCCATACAAATATCTCTTGGTCGGATCCCCCCGTCCCAGTGTCGGCCCGCTCTCTGTATTTCTGGAGAGTGGGGTCAGTTTTAGTCTCAGCCTCGAAGGCGGTAGGGGTATCCCAGGGTAATGGGTCGGGGAAGGTAGGTACAGTCGGGATCGGTCTTACCTGAGTCTCCCGCACCGGTGAAGCCTCTCGAGTCCGTCCTGCCTGTGACCGGGTGGTAACCGGATATGCCTCTGAGTTATAGGAGGGGGCAAATGCCGAAGTCATAGGGCCCAGGTCGTTGCCCAGTAAGACCTCAGCGGGTAAACTGTCCATGATCCCCACCCTCACAAGTCCTTTTCCCGCACCCCAATCAAGATGTACTTTTGCTGTGGGTAATTTGTATATGTCCCCTCCAGCCACTCGGACTGCCACCGTGTCTGTGGAGCGTTTATGTGGTGGTACGAGCTTCCCCTGGACTAGGGTGATGGTGGCCCCGGTGTCTCTCAATCCTTGTGCCGGGCGGCCTTCCAACAGTACCTCCTGTCGATGGTGCTGTCGGTTGTCGGTTGCGGCATACACAGGGTTAGCTTCATGTAATGGTCCCAGATACTCTTCCATAGTATTTGCTTGGTCTACACAAAAAGCACGGGCGGGGCGGTTGTTACCCGGGAGGTTGTTGTTTAGGGGGCAGTTGGAAATGAAGTGCCCCGGCTGCTTGCATTTGTGGCAAGTGGGGCGGGTACGCTCTTGGGGGTACTGGCTGGGTGGCCCGGCATATCGAGTAGGTCCGGCCGGCACTGGGGTACGAAACTCGGGTCGGGGGTTTGGTCTAGGGTTTTCTCGGAGTTCGGGCCGGGTGGCTATTCGAGAGTGGGAGTATTCGTGAACTTGAGCGTCCCGATGTTCGTCAGCTAGTCGGGCTGCCGCATTGAGATCGCTCGGACGCCGATCCTTTACCCACTCTCTGTCCTTTGGGGCCAACCCGTCATAAAAATGCTCTAATAAAAACAGTTCCAACACTTCGGCTGCGGTAACGGCACGGCACCCATTCATCCAGTGGGTAGCCGCCCTCCGCATGCGGTGAGCCCATTCAGCATGGGTGTCATTTACTTTCTTACTGGTGTTGCGGAATTGTCTGCGATAAGTGTCGGGGGTTACGGCATATCTCTTAAGTAGGGTGTCTTTTACCGTCTGATATTGCTCCGCTTCCTCGGGGCTGAGAGTCCGAAAAGCTTCCATAGCTCGACCCGCCAGTTTCCCGGCTAGTATCTTTGGCCAAGCTGTTGTGGGGATTTGGTGCAGTGCACATTGCCGTTCAAAATCGGCCAAGAACTCGTCAACCCCCATTTCACTCTCCACAAACGGCTTAAATGCTGCAAAAGGAATCTTTGGGATTTCCGTTGTCTCCGGGGGGGTTCGGCCGGCGAGTTTCATTTTGTGTTCGTGGGCTCTGGCCTTTTCGACATCTGCCTCAGCCTCGGCCATTAATTGCCGTATGAGCTCCAGGGAGGGGTTTGGCCCATACAGGGGCAGCCTCTCCCGGACCAACCGGGTTTTCTCATCGGTGCAAGTGGCAGTGGCTTCGGCCATGGTAAGGCTCTGGTCCATTTCTGTTAGTTCCGCGATTAGCTCTCTCCTTGGGCGGCTGTTCGCGTGTCCCCCTCGGCTCTCCAGTAAGTCCTTTAACGTGGTGCGTTTCAATTTGTCGTAGTTCCTCTCCATCCGTTCTGTACCTCTTCTAGGAATTCCAGGATGATCCCGCCGCTGCCACCAATTGTTACGATTGCCCCCAGTCTAGCAGGAGGGTTGATCGCTTGGATGTCCTGGTTCCCGGCTTGAAGAGTAGAATGGAGCGATACTCGGTAGAGACCTGTAAGTGTAGAATCTCCCCCTAGCTATGGTGCAGCTAGGATATTCTTTCCCCCCACAAAACGAGTCGAGGCTGCGAATTGAGGGTCAAAATGAGAACTGAGGACTGGGATGCCCAGCCTGCTTTTTATTGGCAATACATACAAAGAGGACACTCCCAAGGGGAGGCATAAAATACCCAATCATATATTGGGTTCAACCCACATGTCCCCTCCCCTCAGATAACCAAGTAACACAATTATATTACACATACTTTTGTCCATATTCTGGATGTACCCCAAAACCAGGGGGTACACCCGTACACCCTGCATCGCTAGATAGATCTTGTTCTGGAGGCCAACATATCCAAAAACTGGTCGGATCGAATGAGCGGTTCGGGAGTTAGGGGCTTCTAAAGTTTAGACCGACCGCACGGACTTTTCAGCCGAAATTAGTTCCATACGTTTAGGCCTTGCGGTCGGTCTTCGTTCGGACGGTAAAAACCCCACAACCCTTTGTCTTCCGTAGTCCTTCCTGGGGTCGCTGTAATCCCCAGGTGCAGGGCAAGTGCTTTACTGAACGGTGAATAGTTCGGTATGTCCAACACTGAGTTCTGTGATCCTGGAGGTCTCAGCGGTGTTCGCCTGGGTGGGTCTCCGTTTTTGGTTCCAGATGATTCTGGGCGACCACCGCTGATTGTAGGTAAGATGGCCGCGACCACGTGCAAAAGTCCCGAAATGGCGGCCACCTCTAGGCGTACATAGCGGGTTCGGGCTGGACCATACGAGGACTGTAAATCCGTCAGAACAGTGTCCAAAGCACCAAAAGTATGGGACCGAATAAATCTTTTATAACAGGGGACAACAGTAATGTAACAGTTACGATTTGATTAGTTAAATACTTGCTATTGATTGCTGTAACGGACCGTTTCACTTACAAGAGGATAAAATCCGTTAAGGCGATAATCCCCTTTTTGAGAGACAGGCACAGCTACTGCAGAATACCAAACTCCCGAACTGGATACAAGATAACACTCCGAACTGGAACAGCTGAACAAGAAAAGCATACAATCTGCTTACACTCCTGGCAGTCAGCTTACAATCCAATTCCCCCCAAGAACGAGACGACACTTCATTTTGAGGGTTAAACAGGAACTGAGGACTGGCTCATCCAGCCTGGCTTTTATTTCCAACTCACACATACAGGCCACACCCAGGGGGAGGCATAAAAGAACCAATGAGATAGATGTTACCTCCCACACATCCCCTCCCCTTAGTGTGACACATAATCCCATTATGCATACAGTTTAAAATATACTTTTACACAACTTTCCTAACTCTAAAACCATACATCACATTCACATAAAAATACATATCCACAATCAATCCATTCAGGGGAACAACATATTAAAAAAATGGCATGGATCAGACCAGGGGTTCAAAAGTTAGTAAAGTATCTTTTAAAACCCCTAGCTTCCCAGCTCAGACTGTTTTTTACAGAGCCTTCTCTGTGCTGGAGAAGTAATCTAATTATCTCCAGCACAGAGACAGACTCCATTAACCACATGGTTACAGAAAGACATAAAACACTTTAAAATACAGAAAGTTACTTTTTAACCATAACACACAGACATTTCACATATCCCCAGATAGCTGGGATCTGAGCGCACAAAACTACCGAATAGCGCACAGATCCTATTCACACAGTACAATTGCCATGGAGCTAAAGTCTTTCCCATAGTCTTTCATTATATGAATAGGCTCCATGGTATAGCTATCTGGGGTATCACATTCCCATAAAGTCTGGTCCATAGTCCAAAGGCAGCAGGCGGGCAACCAGGCTTCTCCAGTTCACAGTGGCGAAGTTGGTTTCGCCACAATTGCTAATTAATTAGCTATTGTTTGCACATTAGCATAGGCCTTCCCAGGTGTTAAACATTCCTAGTGGGTGGTACCTTTAGGAGTGTATATAAGTGTTGTAGATAATAGCTTGGCTAATAGAGCTTGGCAGCTGTTTCAAAGTGTATTTGGAGATATTCTGGAGATAAATTGGATGTAGTCTGAGGTACACAGAAGTTTAAAGAAAAAAGGAAATAAGGTAAGATTTGTTTGATTTAAACTCCTCATCTCATTAAAATGGCAGACAGTTCAGTGTAATAGTTGTTGTGCATTTGTTTATCGTTCCACTTTTTGGAGGTTTGGTTGTTGTCTAATCTGTAGACAGTTCTCTATATTGCAGCAGGAGATTGCATTTTTGAAGTCGGAGATTTGTAAATTATCTTGTAAACAATCTCAGGCTGGAACTGCTGCAAAGCCACTGCTGCAGAGAAGTCCTAGGAATGGCAGATGGATTACTGTAGGATCTGGTAGACTTAGAGATGTGGACAAAAGGCATACTGCACAGTCTGTGTCTTTACATAAGACAGGTTTCTGAGGTAAAGGAAGGGTTTTGTGTTCTTGTCAATGATATACGGCAGGTTGCTTCCACACTGTCATTCTCTGAAGTTCTGCCTGTATATAACACTCAGAACGACAGGCTTTAACTTGTCACTTTAACTTGTGGCTTGGTGAATGGTGAAGGGAGCAAGGATTTGGCTTTGTTTCTCATGGTAGCTCTATTTAGAATAGAAATGAACTGTACAAAAAAGATGGTTTGCATCTTTCTCAAAAGGGAACAAATGTTCTCAGCGAGCAGTTCAGAGGTTTTGCTAAGAAGTATTTAAACTAGAAGGGGGGGGGGGGACAAAAGGGTGATAAAACATCAATCCAATTGCCCCCCCAAAACAAAAACAGAAAGTAACTGTAAAAAGTGTGTTAAAAAAATGATACGCTTTGAGTCATGTCTACAAATGCTCGCAGTTTAGGGAATAAGATCCATGAACTTGAGGCAATAATGGCAACTGAGAATGTAGATTTAGTCACTGTTACTGAGACATGGTATAATGAGAAAAATGACTGGGACGTAGCAATACCAGGGTACTCTTTATATAGAAAAGACAGATAAGGCAAGAGAGAGGGAGGGGTGGTCCTGTATGTGAAGGATAGCATAAAATCTAGCCTAATAAAAGTTAATGAGGCGAACATAGAGTCCGTTTGGGTTACGTTAGAATTTGGTAATCACACAGTAACTCGTGTAGGTGTAATTTATAGGCCCCTAGGGCAAATAGAAGAGTTAGATAATCTACTAGTTGAGGAAATAACTTCCCCCTTCATTGTCATTTTAGCTATCATCTGTAACGGTAATTACCCCAACTAGCAGGATTCAGCTCAATAATTGACAACACAGAGTAAAGATACGTCTACCGGACCTTAGAATGGCCGGACCAGACGTAGAGGAGAGAAATACAGAGTCAGGAACGATCCGAGGTTAAGGGCACAAAGAGACAGCGAAAACTAGAACTAGCCAAGGTCTGGTACACGGTAATCAGTAAGCCGGCAAACAGAACAGTATAGTCATCAAGAGATAAACGGAGTAAGAAATAGAGATGTACCAACGGTTCGCCGGCGAATAGTTCCTGGCGAACATAGCATATTTGCCGCCGCGGGCCAACACATGTTCACAACGATGTTCGGTCCGCCCCCTATTCTTTATCATTGAGTAAACTTTGACCCTGTACCTCACAGTCAGCAGACACATTCCAGCCAATCAGCAGCACACCCTCCCTAGCAGACCCTCCCACCATCCATTTTAGAATCATTCTCAAGCTGCATGCTTAGTGAGAGGAGGGAAAGTGTAGCTGCTGTTGATTTGATAGGGAAATGGATAGCTAGGTTAGTGTATACAGTGTCCACTACAGTCCTGAATGACTCATCTGATCTCTGCTGTAAGGACAGCATCCCAAAAAGCCATTTTTAGGGCTAGAACATCAGTCTGCTTTTTTTTTTTTTTTCTGTGTAATGTAATTGCAGTTGCCTGCCTGCCAGCTTCTGTGTAAATATCGGCAGAAAATAGGACGGTCAGGCTGGCGGGCGTGCGAGGGAGCACTCTCCCCTGAGTGCTTCCTCTTCAGCTCCCTCGCGCGCCGCAATGATACCGGAGCCGGAAGATGACGTCATCTTCCGGCGCTGGTATCAGTATGCGGCGCGCGAGGGAGCTGAAGAGGAGCACTCAGGGGAGAGTGCTCCCTCGCGCGCCCGCCGGGTGACCGGCCCCCCAGGAGCCCAGCAGCACCACTGGACCCCAGGGAATCCCCTCAGCACTCCAAAAGGTAAGGAGGCTGGGGGGGGATTAAATAAAAAAAAAAGCGTGAGTGTGTGTGTTAGTGTTACCGTGAGTGTGTGTGTTAGTGTTAGTGTTACTGTGAGTGTTAGTGTTACTGTGAGTGTTAGTGTGTGTTAGTGTTACTGTAAGTGTTAGTGTGAGTGTCAGTGAGTGTGTTACAATGTGTGTCTGTTACTGAGTGTGTTTGTGTTAGTGAGTCTGTTTGATGTCTGTTAGTGAGTGTGTTTGTCAGTGAGAGTGTATGTTTTGTAAGTGAGTGTGTATGTATGTCTGTCGCTGAGTGTGTCTCTGTCAGTAAATGTGTGTGTCTGTTAGCTAGTGTGTATGCGTCTGTTCGTGAGAGTGTGTGTCTTCAGCACTTACCTTTCTCCAGCGCCGGACTCCCTTGGCGCTGGGGATCCCTCCGCCGCTCAGCTCCGAATGCGCATGCATGGCAAGAGCCGTGCGCGCATTCAAACCGCCCATAGGAAAGCATTACTCAATGCTTTCCTATGGACGTTCAGACGTTCAGTTCGCGGAAGCTCCTCTAGCGGCTGTCAGTGAGACAGCCACTAGAGGCTGGATTAACCCTCAGTGAAACATAGCAGTTTCTCTGAAACTGCTATGCTTTCAGCTGCAGGGTTAAAACTAGAGGGACCTGACACCGAGACCACTTCATTGAGCTGATGTAATCTGGGTGTTTGTAGTGGTCCTTTGTGTGTGCATCTGCATGCACTGGTGTACATACCGCGGTCGCAGCCCTGCGACCAGGTGCCCGCCGCCATGTTTTACGGCCCCATTGGTCATGTGTACGCCATTGCTCACCATCCACCCTGGTACCGCTGTGAGAAGACCGCACACTGACGCCGCGCAACCTTCTAACCGGAAGTGCCAGACGTGTGCCAGACAGTGAGAGCAGTGGGGCAACCTGCTGTAAAACTACCCACATCGTGTATACCCACAAGTGTATAAAGAAATACACTTTAAGAAAACCTATCCTACTGCAAACATAGCCACATTCATTTATTAATTATATTCTGCACGTGCCAATCTGCCCAAAGTGCTTTCTTCAAGTCCCTAGTCCACATTTCTAAATCATTATTATTAATAAATATTATTGGTATGGTATTCAATTCAATATATATATATATATATATATATATTATTCAGTCATATATAGCAAACAGGGTTAACATTTTTATTTATATTGTTTTTTTAAAGCTATTCTGTCCAATTTTGGTGTGTTGCTCTCAATAAGTGTGGTTATTTATTTTATTGGCGTGTAGATTTTCATATTTGATTTATAAATCCATGTAAAAGAATTATATTAATAAAATCAAAGAAAAAAAAAAGTATTTTAAAAGTATTTGGGCAAAAGGCAGTTTCGGTTTCGGTTTTCGGTCAAGAGCATCCTGAATTTTCGGTTTCGGTTTCGGCCCTAAATTTTCATTTCGGTGCACCCCTAACTGTATGCTGTTTTACTCAGAGCTGGTTATAGCTCTTATTATTGTAAGTTAGCACTCTCAGGACTTCAGTGTTTGTCTGTAGCTGCAGGTGTCATACGTTATTGTACCATCGGTCCGTTCTTTTCCCTTATGGTTTTTTATATGCTGACATGCATTTGACACGCATTTGAGTTATACAAAGTATTGAAGAATCACCCATTGTCCAGTTATATGCTACATGTGGGGAGTTTCAAATACCACTGTATGCTTTTTTACCTAGAGCTGGGCATAGCTCTACTGATTGTGAGTTGGCATTTTTCTCTTCTGTGTTGTCCGTGACATTATCCTTTATGGTTGTGCACTATTGGTCTTCCTTTTTGTCTAATTTTGTTTTTCATATCAACCACTGAGGACCTCATCAAGAATCAAAGAAGACCTACCCAAGACCCCCTTGTGTATTTTCAGAGACTTGTCCTTTTACTACCTCCCATTCACCTAGCGCACCCGTTTTTGTTGTTTCCTGCTCACAGTGGATACTGTGCCCACTTGCCCAGTGCCACCACTCACTCACTGGTGTCACAATAGCTTGCATTTAATTTTTTTTTTCACTATAATAGATTGAATAGCAGTTAGTTGTCTGCCAGCTTCTGTGTCAGGCTCACAGTGGATACTGTGCCCACTTGCCCAGTGCCACCACTCACTCACTGGTGTCACAATAGCTTGCATTTAAAAAAAAAAAATATTTCACTGTAAGAGATTGAATAGCAGTTAGTTGTCTGCAAGCGTCTGTGTGTCAGGCTCGCTGCGTATACTGTGCCCACTTGCCTGGTGTCACAATAGCGTGCATTTAAAAACCAAAAAATGTTTTTCAATGTTATAGATTGAATAGCAGTTAGTTGTCTCCAAGCGTCTGTGTGGCAGGCCTACAACGTGTGCTCTGCCAACCTTTGCCAGTTCAAAGTGCCACTCTTATCTGGTGTCACAATAGCTTGCATTTAAAAACCAAAAAACTTTTTTCACTGTTATAGATTGAATAGCAGTTAGTTGTTGTAGCGGAGGGCAGTAATAGAATCCACAATCTCCGCTGGTATAACAGGAAAATCCACAGTCAGTGCTGAAAAGGAAGGCAGTATCCCCAATCCTCCCAATAACCGGACGAAACACAGTTTGGGAGTCAACTAACTGGCTTTATTCACAAGCTTGCATATTTATACAGTTCCACATGCAAGGGGTTTCCTTAAAGAGGTTTCAGGGGATTTATCCCATCATGCAATATAATTCTCCCAACAGGCCTTGCTGCACGAGAAGGATACTCCCACTAAAATGGACGATTAAGTGGATTATCCCCTCGTGCAGCAAAACTGACAATTTACTTTAAAATACCGTTTTTGAGTTTTATTCGGTATACAGACTTAACCGAACGTTCGGTAGATAGCTGGGGTCTGAGCGCATCTTTTGAGAGAATACCGCTCAGCTCCCAGCTGAACTGACCGAACGCCGCAACAAATACAGTTATACATTGAAGTTCTGTGGTGGAATCTCGGTAAAAATAAATTTAGTAGGCCGAGATTACCACGTGGCATGTGTACGTGCATATGCTGACGTATCGATCAGTTGGTTGCACGTGGCAAGATACGATCAGTAGTGTACGGAGCATGTGCAAGAATACCGGATATAGTATTCCCCTCCTCCATTGTGCTGGACAGGCCATGCGGTCAAGCAGGAAGTTAATTCTTATTTGTATTGATTGGTCAAGAGAATGTGCTGGTGGAGCTTAATATGGGAGGAGTTATGTGCCTATATAAGGAGCCTGCACTATTGTCCGGGGCTCAGAACTTGTTGTATTTTGGTAACATTAGTCCCTCTGAGTCCCGATCGGTGAACCGAATAAAGAATCTCTTCCTTCCTGAAGAAACCTGTGTCCATCTCTCTGTGCTTGGCTTCCGTCAGTTTCTCCGGTATCATTTGGTGCATTGGCCGGGAAGCTCATCGTTCAACGGTAGCTGAGAAGCAGAGGCGTGAGACGGTCTATCTTTGCCCACGTTCTCTACGGCTGCACCCCTGAACTTCTGCGTGGACCTCCCTTCGTCTCGGCGCCACTGGTCTGTTGTCCAGGAGATCATCGGCCTCTACGTAGTAAGTGCTGGGGTGTCCCCGTCGATGAGGTTCAGGAACGAGGAGGTAAGACGACCGCTGTTTTAGACGGCGGACCCACTAGGGGTATACCGATTGTGCGGTAGGCCCATAAGGGGTTAATCTGTGTATGGAATCTGCCCCCTCTGTCGGAGGGAAGGAGCGAAGGCGCACCGCTCAATCGAACGCTCTTTAGTAAGACCGTTTGATTTGGTTTGGAGTCAGGCGGGGTTCTGTGTAAATAGCCCTAGCCGGACACCGGTGTCTTGTCTAGACTAGCGTTCTAGGGTGTACAATTTGTTCGCTAGGTCGGAAGGACCGGGAGACTAAGCGGCGTCTGTGTAAATTCAGTCCGCTAGATCTCAACCTATCTTGGCTAAGTGGGAAGGCGTGTAAATTTGGAACCCACTAGACTTTTGATAGAGTAATTAGACTAAGAGGGTTCTGTTGTAAATTCCGCCCTCTAGTTCGCTATATGTGGTGCTTGGGCAGTGTGGCTAACCAAAACGGATGTAGATAGTTTTAGGTAGTCCATCAAGGTACTGGCCAATAGATTAGTTGGGAATTGTATATGTGATAAAGATTGTTTAGTAACGTGTATATCTTGCTAGATAGCGTGAGCTCTGCCGTCTAGCGAGATTGTTAATAGTGTGTTGCTGTATTATAGTGCACGGTACCATAACCCTGTATATTTACTGACACTGTATATAAGTACTAATAATTGTCGTCTATTGCATGTCTAACACCATAACCACTAATAATTGTATTGTGACCTTAAATTGTACTTTGACCCATGCTAACCATATTGTAACTGCTGTTTGTAAAGACGATGTTACTGGGGTGTGTTATAGACGGTAATTCATATATATAGAGAATTATAGCTTGGGTGACTGTATAGTTTCGCCAAAGGGCATAATATCGAGTACTTAGTGACTGGTGTAACAGCTGTGTGTGTACGGGAATTCCCTGAGTGTTCATTGTGTTATTGTGTACGTTTCACTTGGCAACTGTACCACGTGGTGCTGTTGCCGGAAGAAACTGGTGTGACTGTTGAATAGAGCGTGTGTATAGCATTCATTGTCAACGACGCTCCATTGATAAGTATGGGCGCGTCGGAGTCGACAATTTTGGATCCCTTAGGTTGTATGGTAAAGAATTTTAAAAAGGGATTTACAGTATGTGATTTTGGGGTTAAAATGTCTCCTGCACGTTTGATCACTTTGTGCACTAGGGAATGGCCTACTTTGGTTGCGGCATGGCCGCCACGTGGCAGTTTGGATCCAAATCTGGTACAGCGTCTACACGTGGCTGTATCAGGTAGGCCTGAACTTTACGGACAGTTTCCATACATTGATTGTTGGAGGCAGGCCGTAAACGACTCGCCAAGATGGGTCCGAATATGCCACGAGGAGCAATGTCGCCTCATGGTGGCCAGGACTCGTTTGTCCACTAGGGCCATGGTTACGCCCATTTTGGACACGCCCCCTGAGTCCGAGATCCCTAGGCCGCCCCCTTACATTTCTGCAAGGGGAAGTGATACAAGTACAGGAAGTTCCACACCCCCTCCCCCGTTGTCCCCATCTACTTCCTCCTCCAGCTCAGAATACACCCCACGCCATACTAAACCTCCCCTTCCGGAACCAACCCCCGTTAAACCCACCCATCCTGATTTTGCGCCACTTCAAGCTTCTGGTCAGGCTTCCTCTAGCCCGGCTCGGAATATTCTATTCACCGGCCTTCCCCACAATAAAGCTTCCCCATCCCCATGTCTTACTACCCCCCGACCGGAGCCCCTAACCGACGCCCCTCAACGAAGTCCTGTACTAACCCGACAACTGACCGGTACCCAAAAACCTAAACATTACCAGATGCCTCTTCGTTTGAATCCCGGGTCAGCATACCTTAATGATGTAGGTCAAATGGTTTATGCTGACCCAGTCTTCGTATATGTCCCATTCACGACTACCGATCTCTTGAATTGGAAGACCCACAATTCCTCGTATACTGAGAAACCACAAGCCATGACCGACTGTCACGGTTCTCACCGCGACATCCAGACGGCCAGACGAGGTCGCTCCAGAAGTGCTGGGACTTGAACCTGGGTACTCTGCAATCCTGGACCTGCTCTCTTGTCTCTGAGCCACTACACAGCTCTAGAAATTGCCTGAAGTTAATCTTGCCTTGTATCCAGCACTGGGGGCTGGACGTTATTCTGTGGCTGCTTCAACATTCTCAGCACACCTGTGGCTAATCACTAATCAGCCAGGTATAAGACACTGCCTCTCCCTGAGGGCAGTGTCAGTTCATTGACTCTGGTTCAAGTATTGCTGTTTCATGTTCCAGTGTGCTCCTGACCTTGGATTGTTATTTCGTTGTACCCTGACTTCTGGCATCCTCTGACCTCGGCTCTCTACTCGCTCATCCTGATTTCTGGCACCCACTGACCTCTGGCTTACCCACGACTATTCTCCTGGTTTATCCGTTTCTGTACTGCGTCTTGGAGCATTAACCTGCACAGCCCCCGTGCACAGACTCACAGGCCAGGTGAGTTCTTACCTGACCACCTTGGTCTGTGTTTAATTGCAAGGGTGAGCATATATCTGCGCTACAGACTCCCAACAAAGGTAAGCCGTTACACCGACCTGTTCACCTCGATAGTCCAGACGCATAATCCAACTTGGGCTGATTGCCAGCAATTATTAATGACATTGTTTAACAACGAGGAGAGGACTAGGATTAACCAAGCGGCCATTAAAGCGCTGGAGGAAGAAGCCCGTACTCTAAACCAAGCAAATCCATCAGCATGGGCCGCAACTCATTATCCTAATGTTGATCCCGACTGGGATGTTAATGGCACTGATATGGTTCATCTGAAAGCCTATAGAGACGCTATAATTGCTGGCATGAAAGCCGGAGGGAAGAAAGCCATAAATATGTCGAAGACGGTTGAGGTGATTCAGAAAAGTGATGAAGCGCCCAGTGTCTTTTATGACCGATTATTGGAGGCATACCGCCTGTATACCCCCTTTAATCCGGAAGACACTGAGAATTCCCGAATGGTAAACTCTGCCTTTGTCAGCCAAGCCTACGGAGGTATTAAGCGCAAGCTACAGAAGTTAGACGGGTTTGCATGAATGTCCATCACCCAACTAATGGAGGTAGCAAATAAGGTGTATATGAATAGGGAATCAGAAAGTAAGAAAGAGGAAGAGCGCAAGATGCGTAAAAAGGCGGATATGCTAGCGGTAGCGATCGCAGGTGTAGATAGACGGGGCCCAGATAGAGGCGATAGTAGGTGGAATAGGGAACCCCTGAGTAGGAATCAGTGCGCGTATTGCAGAGAAGAAGGGCATTGGAGAAGCGAGTGTCCGAAAAGAGAGCAGTACGAGAGAGACCAACCCAGGGCAGGATATGGAAATTTTAGAGGCAGAGCGAGAGGTAGAGGAGGCCCCGGAGGGAGTAATGGTAATAGAGGAAGTGTAAGAGAAGACAGATACTATCCCGCAGCGCAAAGGTCCCGCGATAGAGAAGATAGGGACTTTGTAGGATTGGCTGACACGGTCATGGAGGACTATTGATACCGACCGGGCTCCATCCCCCTTGGTCGAGCGGAGCCTATGGTCGATGTATCAATAGGGGGAAAAAGGAGTGCATTCATGATTGACACTGGTGCTGAACATTCGGTGGTGACTGACCTAGTTGCTCCTCCATCTGGAAGAACTATTACCGTAATAGGAGCAACTGGAAGGAGTGCTGCAAAACCGTTTCTTAAAAGTCGACTCTGTACATTGGGAGGCCACGTAGTAAAACATCAATTCCTATACATGCCTGAATGTCCAGTCCAATTGTTGGGACGTGATTTGCTATCCAAATTACAAGCGCAGATTACGTTCCTACCAAACGGAACAACATCCTTAAAGTTTAATGGACCTTCAGGTATTATGACATTATCCGTACCAAATGAAGAAGAGTGGCGACTTTATACAGCGTTGACTAGCCAAAACCCTAAGAGTGATGAATCCTTATTCAACATACCAGGAGTTTGGGCAGAGAACAATCCACCAGGACTGGCCCGCAATATTCCACCTATTCGAATCAAACTAAAACTTGGGGTTTATCCAGTGAGCCTACGGCAATATCACATCCCGCAGAAGGCTAAGAAGAATATTCAATCTTATCTGGATAAGTTCATACGGTATGGTATCCTAAAATTCTGTACTTCCCCCTGGAACACCCCATTGCTGCCTGTTCAAAAGCCCGGTACAGATGAGTATCGCCCTGTGCAGGACTTGAGAGCAGTCAATGATGCAGTTGTTAGTATACACCCAGTTGTGCCCAATCCGTATAACCTGCTTGCTTTAATTCCGGGCGGGGCTACCTATTTTACAGTCTTAGACCTCAAAGATGCCTTCTTTTGCCTCCGAATTGCCGCAGAAAGCCAATGTATCTTCGCTTTCCAATGGGAAAATGCTGTAACGGGCTCAAAACGCCAGATGACTTGGACAAGACTGCCCCAAGGGTTTAAAAACTCACCTACCCTATTTGGTTCAGCTCTAAGTCAAGATCTACTGGATTTTGAGTCCATCCCAGGAGAGTGTGTATTATTACAATATGTAGATGACTTGTTGATAGCCGCAGTCACAAGGGAAATATTTCAGCAAGCAACACACGATCTACTATACATTCTCTGGAAGGCAGGATACAAGGTGTCTAGGAAGAAGGCTCAGTTGTGTCTGCCAACTGTCAAATATCTGGGATTCCATATCTCTGAAGGTCAAAGAATAATGGGGCCAGAGAGAAAAGAAGCTGTGTGCCAAATACCAACACCCAAGAATAGAAGACAAGTGCGAGAGTTCTTGGGGGCAGCAGGCTTCTGTAGGATATGGATTCCCAGTTACGCGATATTGGCAAAACCTCTGTATGCAGCTATCAAGGGTACAGAACATGACCCCTTCCTATGGACTCAAGAACAGCAAACGGCATTTGAAGATGTGAAGAAGGCTTTGATGAGTGCCCCAGCATTAGGTCTGCCTGATCACACACGACCATTCTACCTGTATGTACACGAGCAAAGAAGAATGGCTGTGGGAGTATTGACACAGTACTTGGGATCATGGCAAAGACCTGTTGCCTATATGTCTAAGCAACTGGATGCAGTGGCCAGCGGACTTCCGCCTTGTCTAAGAGCCGTAGCTGCAGCTGCCCTGCTGGTAGCTGAAGCCGATAAACTCACTCTGGGTCAAGAACTTTATGTACGAGTCCCACATGCAGTACAGACGTTGTTGGATTACAAAGGCAATCATTGGTTTAGCAACAGCCGTATGACCAAGTATCAAGCAATGTTGTGTGAAAACCCAAGAGTGCATTTAGAGACTGTCAACACCTTAAATCCAGCTACCCTTTTGCCGCAACCTACTGAAAGTCAACACGATTGTTTGGAAGTGATGGATGAAGTATTTTCAAGTAGACCAGATCTTCGTGATTTTCCCATCCAGAACCCCGATGTTCAATATTATACAGACGGCAGTAGTTATGTGAAAGAAGGGATTCGCTATGCAGGATACGCAGTAACAACGATAGACAGGGTGATAGAAGCTCGGCCACTGTCAAAAGGAACATCAGCACAAAAGGCAGAATTAATAGCACTGACACGAGCGTTACAATTTATAGAGATACAAATATTAGACCACCCAAGTGCAGTATGTGTAAAATATGCAAAAGGATAATTACTTCCCTTCGTATGGTAAGGTATAACAAAAGGATTCCTCTTAGTCCTTAAAATACACAGATACAAAGCAAGATATACCTATACCTAAAAAATACAAAAGAAAATACGCTCATAGGGGATTAACGTTGATACAATAAAGTGCCCCTTATTTATATATCACACTCACAAGATTGAGGTTTTTTTCAAGCTCATCAGAATGATGTGGATTCTCTTGGACCCCTCGTTTGTTGAAGGAATAGATATTACATGCAAGAGATAAAAGATGACATAGTGTAACGCTGTTTTGAAAAAGTATAAATTGGCTTTAATGGTTACACTTACAGCATAAAAGTTGTAAAAAGGCCCATCAATACAAATCTGTCGTCCAGACAATGCAGGAAACGAAATCCTTGTAGAGATCTCAGCCAGATAGACAAATATAAAATCAAATAAAATAAAATCAAAGTTCAAATAACTCTACGCGTTTCGTCTGACTTCGCAGACTTCCTCAGGAGTGATGAAGTGCTTCAAATCTTCTGGGTGCTTTGTCCTCCATTTATAAGTCTTCCCGCCGTTGATTCGGATCGAAATCAGCTGTAAATCATCTGTTGTATTTTGGTCCGTGATGTTTTCCCATATATGGAGTTCCGGAGCGTCTCTGTGGAACGCACGTGCGTTCCACCAACCCGGAATCATCCACCTTCATCTCGGCTGGGCGGAAGTCATCGACTTTACGACGCAATGCGTCTCACTGGAACGCACGTGCGTTCCATCTCACCCCCACGAAGCAGTCATCATAAAATGAAATTGGACAAATACATAATATTAGAAATTGGTTCACATCATTATCATTTTGAGCCAATATAAAAGTATATACTAGGACTCCAGTTATCTTCTAAAATATATTCTTAAGGAGTAAGACACTCATAGCGTTTTTGTGATCTTAAAGTGGTACCAATGTTGAGCACACATAGTAATATCAAGGTTTTTCACATATAATGATTCTATACTTTCTCTTAACATTCTCTTAACATTCCTTGTTCACACTCTATTTTTGGGGAGTATCTTTTGGATGTAAAAAATATCCAAGACTAAATCGAATGGAGCATCACAATCCAAGAATTGGATACACAAAGAGACAAAAAAACAGAAGTAAAAATAGGATACAGTGACTGGAATAAGTGCACGGTGGAGAAACCAGAGAGAGGGATTCTGGACTACAAAAAAATAAGCCTGATAAAAATGAATAGATAAAAATGAAAATAAAAATAAAAAATAAAAAATAAAAATAAAAATAAATATAAAAATAAAATTAAAAATAAAAATAAAAATAAAAATAAATAGAAAATCTATGTTAAAAAGGAGAGTTATAAAAAACAAATTAAATCAAAATCCACATTCAGCCCTAAGGGCTGAAGTGTTTGCAGCTTATGAATCCAGAATCCCTCCCTCTGTCTGAGTTTCATCATAATGTCCCCTCCCCTTACATCCAAAATCACCCGTTCGATAACAACCCAGGATAAATTATGGGTCTTAAAAGCTGGGCATACATTGCAATGTGTGGGGACTGAATGGTTCCTGACCCCCTTCTTTATATTATTTAGATGTTCTAAAAAACGTATTTTAGCCTTGCGTCCTGTTCTCCCCACATATTGGGCTCCGCAACCACATGTAATGTCCCCTCCCCTTACATCCAAAATCACCCGTTCGATAACAACCCAGGATAAATTATGGGTCTTAAAAGCTGGGCATACATTGCAATGTGTGGGGACTGAATGGTTCCTGACCCCCTTCTTTATATTATTTAGATGTTCTAAAAAACGTATTTTAGCCTTGCGTCCTGTTCTCCCCACATATTGGGCTCCGCAACCACAGCGACCCCCTTCTTTATATTATTTAGATGTTCTAAAAAACGTATTTTAGCCTTGCGTCCTGTTCTCCCCACATATTGGGCTCCGCAACCACAGCTTAGCTGTGGTTGCGGAGCCCAATATGTGGGGAGAACAGGAGGCAAGGCTAAAATACGTTTTTTAGAACATCTAAATAATATAAAGAAGGGGGTCAGGAACCATTCAGTCCCCACACATTGCAATGTATGCCCAGCTTTTAAGACCCATAATTTATCCTGGGTTGTTATCGAACGGGTGATTTTGGATGTAAGGGGAGGGGACATTATGATGAAACTCAGACAGAGGGAGGGATTCTGGATTCATAAGCTGCAAACACTTCAGCCCTTAGGGCTGAATGTGGATTTTGATTTAATTTGTTTTTTATAACTCTCCTTTTTAACATAGATTTTCTATTTATTTTTATTTTTATTTTTTATTTTTTATTTTTATTTTCATTTTTATCTATTCATTTTTATCAGGCTTATTTTTTTGTAGTCCAGAATCCCTCTCTCTGGTTTCTCCACCGTGCACTTATTCCAGTCACTGTATCCTATTTTTACTTCTGTTTTTTTGTCTCTTTGTGTATCCAATTCTTGGATTGTGATGCTCCATTCGATTTAGTCTTGGATATTTTTTACATCCAAAAGATACTCCCCAAAAATAGAGTGTGAACAAGGAATGTTAAGAGAATGTTAAGAGAAAGTATAGAATCATTATATGTGAAAAACCTTGATATTACTATGTGTGCTCAACATTGGTACCACTTTAAGATCACAAAAACGCTATGAGTGTCTTACTCCTTAAGAATATATTTTAGAAGATAACTGGAGTCCTAGTATATACTTTTATATTGGCTCAAAATGATAATGATGTGAACCAATTTCTAATATTATGTATTTGTCCAATTTCATTTTATGATGACTGCTTCGTGGGGGTGAGATGGAACGCACGTGCGTTCCAGTGAGACGCATTGCGTCGTAAAGTCGATGACTTCCGCCCAGCCGAGATGAAGGTGGATGTTTCCGGGTTGGTGGAACGCACGTGCGTTCCACAGAGACGCTCCGGAACTCCATATATGGGAAAACATCACGGACCAAAATACAACAGATGATTTACAGCTGATTTCGATCCGAATCAACGGCGGGAAGACTTATAAATGGAGGACAAAGCACCCAGAAGATTTGAAGCACTTCATCACTCCTGAGGAAGTCTGCGAAGTCAGACGAAACGCGTAGAGTTATTTGAACTTTGATTTTATTTTATTTTATTTTATATTTGTCTATCTGGCTGAGATCTCTACAAGGATTTCGTTTCCTGCATTGTCTGGACGACAGATTTGTATTGATGGGCCTTTTTACAACTTTTATGCTGTAAGTGTAACCATTAAAGCCAATTTATACTTTTTCAAAACAGCGTTACACTATGTCATCTTTTATCTCTTGCATGTAATATCTATTCCTTCAACAAACGAGGGGTCCAAGAGAATCCACATCATTCTGATGAGCTTGAAAAAAACCTCAATCTTGTGAGTGTGATATATAAATAAGGGGCACTTTATTGTATCAACGTTAATCCCCTATGAGCGTATTTTCTTTTGTATTTTTTAGGTATAGGTATATCTAACGAGCGTTACAATTGGCTGAAGGTTTAAGAGTAAACATCTATACGGACTCCAAGTATGCGTTTTTAACCACTCATGCCCACGGAGCTTCGTATAAAGAAAGAGGACTATTGAATTCAGAGGGCAAAGAAATCAAGTACGCAGCCGAAATACTACAACTATTGGAAGCAGTATGGGAACCGAAGGAAGTCGGTATTATACATTGTCGAGCGCATCTGAGAGGAGATGGTGATGTAACTAAAGGAAACCGGATGGCTTCCGGATGGAAATCGGATGCCGCTGAATCAGGAAGACAGGAATATGTGGAACATATAACTGCTCTTATACCAACTCCACTGTCTCAATGGACTCCAGTTTATACAGCTCAAGAAGAAGAGTGGTTAAAGACTGAACCTGGAAAGTATTTGGAGAACAAATGGTATCAGTTAGAAGATGGGAGAATAGTTATTCCAGCATCACTAGCGGTAGAAATTGTCCAAAACTATCACAACGGGACACATTCTGGAAGAGACAGTGTAACGGACCGTTTCAGCATAAAAGGGAATAAAATCCGTTTAGGCGATAATCCCCTTTTTGAGAGACAGGCACAGCTACTGCAGAACACCAAACTCCCGAACTGGATACAAGATAACACTCCGAACTGGAACAGCTGAACAAGAAAAGCATACAATCCGCTTACACTCCTGGCAGTCAGCTTACAATCCAATTCCCCCCAAAAAACGAGACGACACTTCATTTTGAGGGTTAAACAGGAACTGAGGACTGGCTCATCCAGCCTGGCTTTTATTTCCAACTCACACATACAGGCCACACCCAGGGGGAGGCATAAAAGAACCAAGGACATAGATGTTACCTCCCACACATCCCCTCCCCTTAGTGTGACACATAATCCCATTATGCATACAGTTTAAAATATACTTTTACACAACTTTCCTAACTCTAAAACCATACATCACATTCACATAAAAATACATATCCACAATCAATCCATTCAGGGGAACAACATATTAAAAAAATGGCATGGATCAGACCAGGGGTTCAAAAGTTAGTAAAGTATCTTTTAAAACCCCTAGCTTCCCAGCTAAGACTGTTTTTTTTTTTACAGAGCCTTCTCTGTGCTGGAGAAGTAATCTAATTATCTCCAGCACATAGACAGACTCCATTAACCACATGGTTACAGAAAGACATAAAACACTTTAAAATACAGAAAGTTACTTTTTAACCATAACACACAGACATTTCACATATCACCAGATAGCTGGGATCTGAGCGCACAAAACTACCGAATAGCGCGCAGATCCTATTCACACAGTACAATTGCCATGGAGCTAAAGTCTTTCCCATAGTCTTTCATTATATGAATAGGCTCCATGGTATAGCTATCTGGGGTATCACATTCCCATAAAGTCTGGTCCATAGTCCAAAGGCAGCAGGCGGGCAACCAGGCTTCTCCAGTTCACAGTGGCGAAGTTGATTTCGCCACAGACAGTACAGAAGAATCTCTCAGAAAAGATTTCTACATACCAAGATTGTCCAACTTAACTCAAGCCATTGTACGAAGATGTGTAATGTGTGCTAAAAATAATGCAAGGCAAGGACCAGTAAAGCCACCAAGAGTTCAGTATATGGGGGGACTCCCTATGTCCGATTTACAAATTGACTATACAGTAATGCCTAAATCTGGTGGACATCGCTACCTACTAGTAGTTGTGTGCACCTATTCAGGCTGGGTAGAAGCATGTCCTACTCATACAGAGAAAGCAGGAGAAGTTGTGAGATTCCTGCTACGAGAAATAATACCCCGATATGGACTATCCTGCTCTATAGGATCGGACAATGGTCCAGCTTTTGTTCATCAGTGCCTACAACAACTGACTCATATGCTTGGTATAAAGTGGAGACTTCATACGGCATATAGACCTCAGAGTTCTGGTAAAGTAGAGAGAATGAATAGAACTATTAAGAACCAGTTGGCAAAAATGTGTCAGGAAACCCAACTTAAGTGGAACGTTCTTTTGCCCATAGCTCTGTTGCGAATTCGCAGTACACCTACCAGAAGGATGGGTCTCTCTCCTTTTGAAATCATGTATGGGCGTCCACCTCCCATACTTGGTAACTTAAGGGGGGATTTGAGTCAGTTGGGAGAAGGAATTACCCGGCAGCAGGTTGTAGAGTTGGGTAAGACTATGGAGGAGGTACAGAAATGGGTACAAGATAGATTACCTGTGAATATTTATCCCCCTGTTCATAGTTACCACCCAGGAGACCAAGTGTGGATTAAAGAGTGGAATAATGTACCGTTAGGGCCCAAGTGGAGAGGTCCTTATGTTGTTCTTTTGTCTACCCCTACAGCGATAAAAGTGGCCGAAGTGACTCAGTGGATTCATCACTCCAGGGTTAAACCAGCAGCGGTCGATTCTTGGCAAGCTACATCAGATCCAGAGAATCCCTGCAAGATCCGGTTAAAGCGCACGACTCAGTCGGAGTGACGAGGAACCTTGTGGATTACAAATTTTATTGTTTCAGAGATTGGTAAAGTGAGTGTTTAGATGGCCATAATAAAGCCTGTCCGCTCACCAACGTGTGATTTAAAAGCCAGGAAAGTCTCGAAGGGACCACTGTGAAGACGAGCAGAACTCCATTCCCTGCAGCCCTTACACCTGGAAGCTGAGGTGCCATCGCACGGACGAAGACTGAGGATGCGGCCGACGAAAGATGTGCTTATGATAATGTTTATCTATATGTCTTTTTATATTCAGGAAGGTAGAGTTACCGACACTCCTAGCTGTGAGGTATGCATTAAGACTACAAGAACAGGTAACCATATTTCCCAGACCCTAATTTGGCATTCGCAATATGAATGTAATGGAGATGTATCTAGGTGTAGATATTTAAATATAGACTATAGTGTTTGCCATTTAGGGATAGGAGAACCTAAGTGCCTCAGTCCAGAGTATCAACCTCGTACAATTTGGTTGACTCTCAGGAATGGAGATCCTCAGGGGACCCTAATAAACAGAACGGTGTTAGAATCCGTACATTCTTAGGGTGTTCTGCTATTTGATGCATGCAAAGCAATATCAAGTGGTAGAAAGCCGTGGAATGTATGTGGGGATCTTAGATGGGAGAGAACGTATGGGTCTAATGATAAATATATTTGTCCCAGCAGTAAAAATAAGTATGTGAGTCCTAGATGCCCAAATAGGGAATATAACTTTTGCCCATATTGGTCTTGTGTGGGGTGGGCAACTTGGGGACAGACAGCAGACAAGGACATGATTGTGACTAAGTTGCCAACCAATCCATACTGTAAGTCTATGGAATGCAATCCAGTCCATATTCTTATAAATAATCCTGACAAATTCTTAGATAAATATGGTAACTTATTTGGGTTTCAAATATACGGGACGGGTTTAGACCCTGGGACAGTATTGTTTATAGGGATAGAGACCGATACGGTAACCTCCCAAACTCATCAGGTATTCCATTCGTTTTATGAAGAGATGAGTATAGATAATAAGATCCCGCATTACGCTAAAAACCTGTTCATAGATTTAGCTGAGAGTATTGCCGATAGTCTTAATGTAACCAACTGCTATGTGTGTGGAGGTACTAACATGGGAGACCAATGGCCTTGGGAAGCAAAGGAGGTAATGTCCGGTTCTGAGGCAGTTGAACAATTAATATCTTCACAAGCCGATTATCAGATGAGTGTTAGAGGTAAATCTGAGTGGAGATTAAAGACCTCCATCATAGGTTATGTTTGCATAGCAAGGAAAGGAATGATGTTTAATACTTCTGTAGGAGAATTAACTTGTCTAGGGCAAAAAGCTTATGATGATGATACAAAGAATACAACTTGGTGGTCGGCTTCAAATGTCTCGGAACCATCTAACCCGTTTGCAAGATATGCCAATTTAAAGGACGTATGGTTTGATTTATCCATCACATCTAGTTGGAGCGCCCCAGCAAACTTGTACTGGATCTGTGGTAAGAAAGCCTATTCGGAGTTGCCACAGGACTGGGAAGGGGCATGTGTGTTGGGTATGCTCAAGCCATCCTTCTTCTTGTTACCTATTGAAACAGGTGAGACTTTGGGTGTTAAAGTGTATGATGTGAATCATAGGAAGAAAAGGGGACCCATAGAGATAGGTGCCTGGGAAGATGATGAATGGCCTCCCCAGCGTATTATAGATTATTATGGGCCAGCCACGTGGGCAGAGGATGGTACTTTCGGATATAGAACCCCAATTTATATGCTCAACTGCATTATAAGGTTACAGGCGGTCGTTGAGATTATTACTAATGAGACCTCACAAGCGCTCAATCTTCTAGCGAAGCATAATACCAAGATGAGGACAGCAGTCTACCAAAATAGATTAGCCTTGGATTACCTATTGGCAGTAGAGGGAGGTGTATGTGGGAAGTTTAACCTGAGCAATTGCTGTCTTCAAATAGATGACGAAGGGCAAGCAATAGCTGTGCTTACTAGCCATATGGTTAAACTAGCGCATGTGCCTACTCAGGTATGGAAAGGGTACAATCCAAGTAGTTGGTTTGGTAACTGGTATGAGCAGTTTGGAGGGCTTAAGGCATTGGTAGGCGGAGTCATACTGATTTTAATGTTGTGTCTACTCCTGCCATGTCTTATTCCTTTAGTAGTTAGGTCTGTGCAAAGCCTGATAGAAAATATAGCAGAAAGGAAGGCTGCAGCACAGATAATAGCCATATATAAATATGAGGCTCTAGATCAGGGAGAACCAATGCAGGAAGAGGAGTGTTGAAGGATTCACATCATAGGAAAAGTCTGGTCTGGTTTATGGTAACCTGAGGTGTATGCAAACCAAGGTTAAGTGATGCCTCAAGTAATTGTGAAATATCAAGAGGCATCAAAGGGGGGAATGTGGTGGAATCTCGGTAAAAATAAATTTAGTAGGCCGAGATTACCACGTGGCATGTGTACGTGCATATGCTGACGTATCGGTCGGTTGGTTGCACGTGGCAAGATACGATCAGTAGTGTACGGAGCATGTGCAAGAATACTGGATATAGTATTCCCCTCCTCCATTGTGCTGGACAGGCCATGCGGTCAAGCAGGAAGTTAATTCTTATTTGTATTGATTGGTCAAGAGAATGTGCGGGTGGCGCTTAATATGGGAGGAGTTATGTGCCTATATAAGGAGCCTGCACTATTGTCCCGGGCTCAGAACTTGTTGTATTTTGGTTACATTAGTCCCTCTGAGTCCCGATCGGTGAACCGAATGAAGAATCTCTTCCTTCCTGAAGAAACCTGTGTCCATCTCTCTGTGCTTGGCTTCCGTCAGTTTCTCCGGTATCAGTTCCCCTCAATCTGCCGATTGCACTTAGGGGAACGATCCTACCGAACTCCGGGCTCCCGAACGGTCTGGAAGTACAGCGGTGTTTGTGTCGTCGAGCAGCCGTTTTCAGTTCCAGGCGCTCGACGACCAAACCCCGCTGAAGAACAGATGATCCAAGATGGCCGACCGCCGCATGGTCGGTAGTCGAACCACGGCCACCTAGGAGAGCCTCTAATTACTGATTGCAACATTGTTGCAATCGGTTAACAAGTGCCACACGCCTCTAAGTGTGTGGTCTATCAGGGGAGCCCGTATTCGTTTGACGAACAGCCCGGATAGCCGCTGTTCGTCGAACGAAGTAACTGCATGCTGGTAGCTTACGGCTGCCAGCATGCAAATTACCGTAGCACAGTACACACAGCAAAATACACACAGCACATAGTACAGCTTACAGACAATCTTTCTACATTACAGTCCAGAAGTGGCTATGTTTGACACAATGCTCCCCCAGAACCAAGCCGGCATACATAGTCTGATGCTAACGGATCGGCTTGGGGATGTCCGGGAGAGTACTCACAGATCACTTTTCAAGTTCAGTCTGTCTAGATAACCCGTCGGCGTTACCGTTTTGCTTCCCTGGGCGGTAATGGATCGTAAAGTCAAAGGGCTGCAGCGCCAAACTCCAGCGCAGCAGCCTGGCATTGTCCCCAGCCACACTGTTCAGCCACACCAACGGGTTGTGATCTGTGAGTAGGGAAAAAGGTTGTCCATACAAATAAGGCTGTAACTTTTTGAGGGCCCACACCACGGCCAGGCATTCTTTTTCAATGACGGCGTAGCTTACTTCACGGGGCAACAACTTTCGGCTCAAGTAAGCTACGGGATGTTCTCCGCCATCTGCTCCCACTTGGCTCAGCACTGCTCCCAATCCAAACATTGAAGCGTCTGTGTGGACAAGAAATCTTTTAGTTGGATCAGGAGCGGCAAGTACAGGAGCATTAGTTAAAGCAGTTTTGAGTTGTTGGAATGCCTACTCACACTCTGGGGCCCAGACAACCTGCCTGGGCCCCAGAGCGGGTCAAGTCGGTCAGGGGTTTGGCCAAGGCACTGTAATTGGGCACAAATTTTCTATAGTACCCCGCCGTACCTAGGAATGCCAACACTTGGGTTTTGGTCCTGGGGTGGGCCACTTGGCTACAGCTTCAATTTTAGCTGGCTCGGGTTTCTGCTGCCCACACCCCACCCGGTGGCCCAAGTACTGCACCTCTGCCATCCATATATGACACTTGCTGGGTTTCAGGGTTAACCCTGCCTCTCCAATACGATCTAGGATGGCCCCTATATGTTGTAAGTGTTCCTCCCAGGTCTGGCTAAATATGGCAATGTCATCTAAGTACGCACATGCATAACCTTGGAAACCGTCCAGTAGGATCCACCATCCGCTGAAAGGTTGCCAGAGCGTTTTTCATCCCGAATGGCATGACCCGAAATTGGTACAGGCCAAACGGGGTGTCAAAGGCCGACTTGGGGATGGCATCATCGGCTAGTGGGATTTGCCAGTATCCCTTACACAAATCTATGGTAGTGAGATACTGGCCACGGGCCATCTTATCTAGCAGCTCATCTATCTGGGGCATCGGGTAGGCATCAGACACTGTTTTGTCATTGAGCCTCCGGTAGTCGACGCAGAAGCGCGTCGTGCCGTCCTTCTTAGGTACCAGCACTACCGGCGATGCCCAGGGGCTATCGGAAGGCTCGATAACCCCTAGCTGCAACATTTCGTCCAGCTCAGCCTTCATATGTGTCCTGACTGATTCAGGGACACGATATGGAGCCTGTCGCATAGGTAGCTGCCCCGGGGTTTCGACTCGGTGGGTGGCTAGCGGAGTGTACCCAGGCAAATTGGAGAAGGTAGCCCCTTTAGCTACGATCAGCGCTTGTACCTGAGCACGCTCTTGAGGGCTTAGCCGCTCCCCCAGCTGAAACCCCCGGGACGGCTCTATCTGTTCTTCGGGCTCTAATAGGTCAGGTAGGGGTAGGTTCTCCTGATCCTCTGAGGCCGAGGCGCATATCGCCGCCACGTCCTCTATCCTCTCACAGAAGTGGCTATGTTTGCCACAGTTGTCTGCAAGCGTGTGTGTCAGGCTCGCAGAGTATACTGTGCCCACTTGCCCAGGGCCCCCACTCACTCACTGGTGTCACAATAGCGTGCATTTAAAAACCAAAAAACTTTTTTCACTATTATAGGTTGAGTAGCAGTTAGTTGTCTCCAAGCGGGTGTGTGTCAGGCCTACAACGTGTACTCTGCCAACCTTTGCCAGTTCAAAGTGCCACTCTTATCTGGTGTCACAGTAGCTTGCACGCATAGTACCACTAATCGAAAAAAAAATGACAGGCAGAGGCAGGCCACCCCGTAGGGGCGGTGTTGGTCATGGTGCTGTGATTCCCTTTTGCCCTAGAATAATGCCCAGTTTTCAGAGGCCACGTACCCTGAACTTGAAAAGTTCTGAGGACATAGTTGAATGGCTAACACAGGACACCCAATCTTCTACAGCTTCCGCTCGGAACCTTGACGCAACATCCTCCTCCAGCTTAGCTTCGGGCACCTCTCAAGATACCACTCACCCACCTGCCGCCACCACCAACACTAGCACCACAGCCGCTTCACTT
This sequence comes from Pelobates fuscus, assembly GCF_036172605.1. Classification (NCBI taxonomy): domain Eukaryota; kingdom Metazoa; phylum Chordata; class Amphibia; order Anura; family Pelobatidae; genus Pelobates; species Pelobates fuscus. The sequence goes on from NC_086323.1 coordinate 201,657,964, forward strand.
GGTATGTCAGAGCAGTTATTTACACATCCGTTTGAAGAAATGAGTAATGCGCAACCATTATTGACAGAGAATGTAGATAACAGGGATATGTCTCAGTCAGGCAGCATTACACATATGGACGTACGGTGTGATGATGATGTTGTACCCGCTGCTGCTTCCTTTGCTGAGTTGTCAGATACAAGTGAAGCGGTTGATGATGACGATGCGTCCATGGATGTCACGTGGGTGTCCGCTCGGCAAGAAGAAGAACAGGGCGAAAGTTCAGATGGGGAGACAGAGAGGAGGAGGAGACGAGTTGGAAGCATGGGGAGGTCGTCGCAAGGAGCTAGTGGCACAGTCAGACAGCATGCATCGTCACCCGGGGTCAGCCCGACAACACGCCAATCAACGCATGCTGTGTCCACCACCAGAATGCCGTCATTGCAGAGCTCAGCAGTGTGGATTTTTTTTTGTGTGTCTGCCTCTGACAACAGCGATGCCATTTGCAACCTGTGCCAAAAGAAACTGAGTCGTAGGAAGTCCAACACCCACCTAGGTACAACTGCTTTGCGTAGGCACATGATCGCACATCACAAACGCCTATGGGATCAACACATGAGTACAAGCAGCACACAAACTCAAAGCCGCCATCCTCCTCCTGGTCCAGCATCTTCAGCCACGTCAACCACTGCTGTCCTCCTTGCCCCCTCTCAACCATCCGCCACTCCGTCTCTCGCCTTGAGCAGTTCCTGCTCATCTGCCCACAGTCAGGTGTCTGTCAAGGACATGTTTGAGAGTAAGAAGCCAATGTCAGAAAGTCACCCCCTTGCCTGGCGTCTGACAGCTGGCTTGTCTGTACTATTAGCCCGCCAGCTTTTTACCATACAACCTGGTGGAGTCTGAGGCGTTCAAAACATTTGTAGCTATTGGGACACCGCAGTGGAGGGTACCCGGACAAAATTTATTTTCACAAAAGGCAATCCCCAACCTGTACTCGATTGTGCAAAAGGAAATAATGGCATGTCTGGCACACAGTGTTGGGGCAAGGGTCCATCTGTCCACTGATCTGCAAAGCATGGTCAGGGCAGGTATATCACCTACACTGCGCATTGGGTAAACCTGCTGACGGCTGCCAAGCATGGAATGCGTGGCTCTGCAGAGGAGTTGGTGGCACCGCCACGACTTGCAGGCAGGCCTGCTGCCACCTCCTCTACTCGTCCTACTCCATCCTCTTCCATAACCTCCTCGGTTGAGTCCTCTTCTGCTGCTGCGTCTTGCTCCACATCAACTGCACCCCCCCAGCTCCCAAGGTACTATTCCACATCCCGCATATGGCAGTGTCACGCTGTCTTGAGTTTGACTTGCTTGAAAGCAGAGTCACACCGGACAAGCACTCCTGTCTGCCCTGAACGCACAGGTGGAAAAGTGGCTGACTCCGCAGCAACTGGATATTGGCAAAGTGGTTTGTGACAACGGAAAAAATTTGTTGGTGGCATTGAAGTTGGGCAAGTTGACACACGTGCCGTGCATGGCACATGTGTGTAATCTGATCGTACAATGCTTTGTGCATAAGTACACAGGCTTACAGGACGTCCTGAAGCAGGCCAGGAAGGTGTGTGGCCATTTCAGGCGTTCCTACATGGCCATGGCGTACTTTGCTGATATCCAGCGGCGAAACAACATGCCTGTGAGGCGCTTGATTTGCGACAGCCCGACACGTTGGAATTCAACACTCCTAATGTTCGACCGCCTGCTCCAACAAGAAAAAGCCGTTAATGAATATTTGTATGACCGGGGTGCTCGGACAGCCTCTGGGGAGCTGGGATTTTTTTTGCCACGTTACTGGACACTCATGCGCAATGCCTGTAGACTCATGCGTCCTTTTGAGGAGGTGACAAACCTAGTCAGTCGCACCGAAGGCACCATCAGCGACATCATACCATTT